>NC_056750.1:599547830-599630330 GCF_019279795.1 Protopterus annectens | reverse complement strand
TTACAGTCACATTACAAGGAATCATTCAGGGACATCAGATGGCATGCAGTGGCATCATCCCACTGTTCCTTCGATTCTTGGCTTTGCTGCAGCAGGTGCTTCTCTTGTACCATCCTAATGGCATCATGTTCAGTCTCATACTGGCAGTAAGGATAGTTGGGTAACACACTGATGAATTTTGATGATGTATGTTACACAGACAAAGAAGCCTGATCATACAGGTGAAGGTCCATCTGCAGTAGTATTGAATGACCATTCTGGCAAGCAGCACCCTGTGAGACTTTAATGGGACATGCAGCATCCCATATAGTGCAATAGATAAACATGTAGCTATAACATATACCTGTAGCACTTGTAGGTGTAGGTACTGGTATACCTATAGCATACATAGCAACCTGTAGCTTTATGGTGCTGGGCCACAACTCACAAGTATGGCACAGTAGGATGGTAGTACACCATCCTATTTCACTGTCACAGCAAGAGATAATTTATAAATGTTTTAGCTATTTTTTGCTGTGACAAAACAGAAGAGTAGTAGTCATCTACATATTAAATAAATTGAGGGATCTGTTCCTTTGTAGTTTCCATACATGCGATCTCTGTGGTATCACTGTTGCACCCTTTCCAGCTTATACATATATTTTATGCACACACACACACACACACACACACACACACACACACACACACACACACACACACACACACACACAATATTCAATTTTAAATTAAGTTTTTATTGTTTGTATGCTGATGTTGCTCAGTGTTCTACCTGACAGCTATTGCTGATGCCATTTCTGTTACTAGTGCTGGGAGTCTGCAGCTGGAAACCTCTCTCTGAGTATATCTCATGCAGTAAAGACTACAAAGGATCAAATGTAAAAAACACTGATCTGAAGTGATCGAAATGCAAGTAATCTAAAACAAGAACAAAAGACAATAAGCACTCATTTTTGCAAGTGGGTGAACCCAACTGCACCCCCACATGGGTGAATGCTGTGCTGTTACACCTTCTACTTATCAATTACATCCAAGTGACACCTCCAGGTGTATCTGCAGTTAACTCCTATTGACCCCTCTAGGTGTCAAATATTGCTTTTTCATATTTGCATCAATAATTCCAAAACCATGCTATGTACGAGGTGTTAAAATATTTAATCTTAAAGCTTACACAATGGAAAACTCAGCTGCATTAACATTTGACCTCTGTCTAGAGTGGTAAATAGATATTGACTGTTGTTTTTTTTATGATAATTTATATAGATACAATTTTCACATTTTTCTGAATATCTCATTAACCAAGTAAGACAGGCAGAACTCCTTAGCCTCATGCGAATGCTCTCAGCTAGCTGAATATAATGCTGCTGACAGTATGTGTGTAAACTGAGGGGTTGCTCAGATATTGTAAGTTGTTAACAAAATATTACAAATGTAAAAGTTACTGTGTTTACTGTGACTTGTAAGATTCAGTTTAAGACCTAAAACCTAAAGAATAGTACCACCATAAAATAGTTTGTCATTTATACTTCTTTCATAACCCCTATGGTTCCAGAGATATAAACATTTGTTTGAAATGTGAGGACAAAATTTGATAGTGATAAAAGTCTTGGGCTCTGCCCATTGGAAGTTAACAATGCAAACTTCCCAAGCTCCATCGGAGTGAATGAGATATACATGCTAACTCTGAGATCACAGTCAGTAGGGGAAGGGCACATTCTCAATTCTTACTATACTCCAATCTTGCACACAGAAAAGATGGCGATTTGCAATCAGTTTAGTTTCAAAGAACTGGACTGTTATTTTTCTCCTTCAACAACAGGGGTTTTCAAACACATGGAGTACACTGCTCTCTCTCTCTCTCTCTCTCTCTCTCTCTCTCTCTCTGTATATAAATAAATATATATATATATATATATATATATATATATATATATATATATACACACACACACACACACACACACACACACACACACACATACACACACATCTACATACCTTGTTTATACATGGACTCTTCCACATAAGTAGCAGTGTATGCATGTATTCCTCTGTGTTTTACCATCTTGAGCCAACATGAAACAAAATAAGACTGTTCAAATATAAACACCTAAACATCAAAGAGAAATGTACACAGATTTATTTGGGTCTCTATACAGCAAAAAGTAAATGTTAGTAGTTCTCAATAAGTATTCAAAATTCACTGTGCTAGAACCAATATTTTTACTATCCTCAAATATGGTAATGCCATCTCTTGACAAAATCTATGCTGCTTTTACAATACAAGCAATGTTGAGGACTGATGACAGGTTCATAGGTAGGTACTACGATATCGGCCCTGGGGCCTATACAAGCCCAGCCAAAAAGGTACCCTGGCTTTTGCCACCCAAGAAAATTATTTTCCTGTGCCACTGTCGAGTAGAGCCACAAAGGTGATCCCCGGGGTGAATTTCCTATTTCCCATCCATTCATCAAGATTTTTCTTGAAGAGTGCTAATGAGGAGCTTTGTTTGATATAGATAGGTAGTTTATTCCAGAGTATGGGAAGTTTCTGGGACAGGAATCTATCCCACCGGCATGTTCTGTTTATTGTGGTGACAAGGTTTAGGTCCCTAGAACGTGTAGCTCGGAGGGATTGGAATTTCTTTAAGTGGAGCGACATAGCTTTGTATGTTAGGCAGAGATCACCTCTGAGTAGGTGATATGCAGCGGAGTAAAGCTGGAGTTTTTTGAGATGGTCTGTGTAGGGCATCTGTTTGAGGCCGGTAATCCTCTTTGTGAGGTATTTTTGCAGCCTTTCCAGTTGTTGTAGATGTCTTGTGAGGTACATACCAAAAGGGGCATTGTACTCTATATTGGGTCTAATGAGTGATGAGTAGGGGGGAACAATGACCTCTTTTTTTCTGGATGAGAAACCTTTTGTGATGAGGTGTGCCACGTAGAAGGATTACCTGACTACTGTGGCAATGTGATTATCAAAGGAGAGACTACTGTCCACCTGCGTCCCAAGGTCTCTTATCACACTTTCGGTGTTAAGTATACTACCGCCTATGTTTTATTTCATGGGTACAGAGTTTTTACCAAAAGGGATGACAATGCACTTTTTGGCACTGAACTTGAGGCCATGGCATTGACATCAGGCATCTGTCTCAGTGAGGCCCTTTTGTAGGATGTCCACATCGTTAGGAGTTTCGATTATGGCTCCTAGTTTGCAATCATCTGCGAACTTCGTTAGCCAAAGACCTTCTGTGTTAGCCTGTACTTCAGAGAAGTAGATACCAAACAGGAGAGGACCCAGGACTGAACCCTGTGGTACTCCACTTGTCACTGGTCTGAAGTCAGATTTAGAGTCTGCTACTTTCACAGTGTGGGTTCTGTCAGTGAGCCAGTTGGCAACCCATCTTGTGACATAGGGATTTATACCTAGTTTAGTGAGTTTATCTATAATTCCAGAGTGGAGGATGGTGTTAAAAGTCTTGGCAAGATCTAGATAGGCTGTGTGAACCACCTTACCCTTATCTATGGCTTTGGTGACTGCTTCAAAGAAGTCTATCAGGTTTAGGAGACATGATCTGCCTTTTACAAACCCGAACTGGGTGGGGTCCAGAATTTTCAGATTACCAATGTCTTTGTTTATAAGTTCCATGACAATATGTTCCATGGCCTTGCAGAACAGGCTCATCAGGCTAATGGGGCGGTAGTTCCCAGGGTCCATGGTGGCTCCCCCCCTTGTGGAGTGGGATAACCGTCACTGTGCGCCATTCAGCAGGCACAAAACCTGAGGTGAGGCTATGATTGAACATGGTACTTAGGTGGGGTGCCAGTTCATTCTGTAGTTCATGTAGAACGCAGCCTGGGATGTTGTCTGGTCCCATAGATGCTGTGTTCTTGATTTGGAGAGTGTGGTTTTTACCTGTGCAGCCATGATTACAGGAACTTTGCATTCTTCCAGTATAGAGATGGGTTCTTTAGGTGGTGAGAGGGGGGTAAAGTTAGCACTGAACCTATCTGCCAGGATGTTATCAATATCAGTTGGTTCTGTATATTTAGTGCCATTTTGCTGTAACTCAGAGCAGATCTGAGTGTTGCCATTGAGATTCTTGACATAGCTATAGAATGCTTTGTGGTTGTCTTTAGAATCAGTGGCAATTTTGTTTTCATAACTAGCTTTGGAGGATTTTATGATGGATCGCAGCTTCTTACTAAGGCTGACCAGGGAGCTCCTCCACTTGTGGGATTTTACTCTCTTCTGCAACAATTTCTTCCTTCTGTTGTACAGTTTTTTTATGGCAGGGGTCCACCAGATTGGCTTCCTTTTTTTTGGAGGATAGCGTCTTGGTTCTGTTTGGGATAGCATGATCCATGCACTCATGTAAGTGCTTATAATGTGCAATAGTGTAGGATTCCGTAGTCATAACTGTATTGTCCATCTGCATGGGTGTCATGAAGGTCACCACTTCTGTCTTAAGAAGCATGAAGTTGGCTTTGGAGAAATTTTTTACCATGGTTTCCTTAATGGGGGGTGGGGGCAGGATGTGGATATCTAGGGTAATTAGCTTATGGTCGGATCGGACCAATGAGGTGTTGACTTCAGTTGTGGAACACAGGTCACTCATGTTGGTAATGACTAGATCTAGGATATTGTTGCCCCTGGTGGGGGTGTGGATAACTTGATCCAGGGCATTGGAGTTTATGAATTCCAGAAAGCGTTGCACAAAGGAGTTGGTACATGAATAGTTTTCCCAGTTAATGGTGGGGTAGTTGAAATCACCCATTATTAGGGTGTTTGGTTGAACCCTAATATTTTCCAGTACATCAAGAAAAGAGGAGTGGGAAACCTGGGGCATGGTGGGTGATCTGTAGCAAGCAACAATTTGGACTGCAATTTTGCCCAGAGTTAGTTGCACTTGGATAACCTCGGCTGTATTATGCTGAGCAACTAGCCTGGAGGTGTGGATATCCTTACTGAATATGGACACACTTCCGCCTTTGGTGTTCTGGTCCAGGTTACATGGCCGAAAAGTGTGTTATGAGTTATAGCCTGGTAGTGCAGGGGTGCTCTCTGGAGCCTTGCACCAGGTCTCAGTCACTGCACAGATATCAATGTTCTCCATTTTAAGGAGTGCCTCGAGTGAGTGCATTTTGAGATTTAGACTTCTAGCACTGAGTAGCATCACCCCCAGTTTTTGCTTGCCTGTCCCTGTTACGATGGTGAATTTGTCATGTGAACCTTGCCTAAAAAAGGCACTATAGAGACGGCAAGAACCTTAGCCAGTATCCGGAATCCCAGGGGTGACAGGTGCAGGCCATCTCTGGCAAAGCATCGTGGTCTGTCAACCATGTCATCCCAGGCAGACAGATACTGGATCCCTTTAGAATGGCACCAGAAGCTTAGCCAATTGTTGAAGTCAATCATTTTGTCCTTGTACTGCGGCATCATTCTGAGTGATGGCAGAATGCTACTCAGGGCTAGGGCATACCTGCCTGGGCTACAAGATCGGAGAGCTCTTTCATGTCTCTTTTCATGTAGCCCAGGGAAGTACGTCTCAGGTTGCTCACACCAACATGGACAATGACAGAGTCATATTTGTACTTGTTGTGGAGTGACCTGAGTGCATGGGTTATGTGGCGTATCCTGGCACCTGACAGGCAGCTGACAGTAACCTTCTCCTTGTTTAGCCTGGTGAGTGGGACATCAGTGTGCCTGACTATAGAGTCACCTATGACTAGTGCGTTGGGTACGTTGTTTTGCCTTATTGGCTGTGGTTGAGTGGCACATTGAGTCTGTGGGCTATGTGTCATTTGTGTTGTGTTGGAGGGTGGAGGTTCCTTGCATTTCTGCTTTGGAGGTCTCTGTTGCTTGAGCAGATTATTACTGAAAGTCTCAGCGAATGTTTTTGTCTTTCTATGTGTGGATTTTGGTGGTGTAGATTTAGTGAGACTATATGATGAGTGTGGTGTGGTGCAAGTGTTTACCTTCTCCTCTTGACTGTCAAGTTCAGTCTTGATTGGAGAGAGCTTTACCTCCAGTTTGGCTAGATAAGTGCATCTCTCACAGGTTGTAGTGTTGGGTGGTAGGAGGAGAGGGTTATTTGTGTACATGAGGCAATTTCTACATTGCCCCAAGATGCCCAGATTCATCAGATAGACAGGAGAGAACACTGGGAGCTGACCCTTGGACATGCCTGAATAAAAAATATTTTCCACTAGATAAGTGAGGAAAGTGAGTACAAGAGCTGTTTTTCTCTAAGCAAGTGAGGAAAGTAAGTACCAAAATTGTTTTCCTCTAGGTAACGAGGAAGGTTGAGTGCTGTAGTAATTAATAGGTTATTTAGTGTTTACAAGTTCTGAACAATTGCTGATCACGAATAAGCAAATTCAAGTGCTAAAACTAAGAATCTGTATCTGGACTAAATTAGTTATAGGAAAGGGGGGAAACAAGTGCAAATACAGGCTTTTAAATCAGAAAGTTGAGAGAGATGGTAAAACTACCCAAACAGCCAGTACCTACAATTTCTAGGCCAGAACCACTCCTTATGTGGTAGATAGGTTACCTAGTGCTTACCACTCCCACTGATAAGCTAGAAGGCTTCCCTCCAACACAGAAAGCTTGGCGGGGGGGGGGGGGGAGGCTCAGAAGCTTACATACAGTCCTGGATACAGCAAATCTGAATCTGGATACACTAGTTACAGGAAAGGTACTTATATATATATATATATATATATATATATATATATATATATATATACAGAAAATTAGCTAAAACAGCAGTCAAAACAATTCAAATGCAGTGCAAGCTAGCACTCTTGAGTATGTAGCAATGTTAGACCAAACAGTTTAAAAAATGCAATTAAATTAAAAATGACTAAAAACAAGTGCAGAAGGAGTGAGGTAAAGAGATGGGACTGGGGGGAGTGTCCCACATCAAATCTACAGTGGGGGCGGGCAACTGCAAAAGCCTCCAAATGTAAACAACAAGACAGGAATAGGGAGAGTTGGGTAGGGGAAAACCAACACCTCCAGCAGAGATCAGAAAAACTATACAGTGGGGCGTGGCCAAGGATGAACACAGGATAGCAGCAGATTTCTTCAGCTCCACCAATTTCATTACACTGACAGGAATTAATTACTTAAAAAATTAATTTTTGAAGTAATTTTCTTTCTAAATATGTTTGTTTTATATAGTTCTTGAACTATATCTAAAAAAGAAAGGAAATCTTAACAATATTCCTGTCAGAAATCACTTTGGAAATTTTCCTGTCAGTTTATCAGTCTGAAATGAGTTCCAGTAAGACAAATTCTCAAGACTCCAGCATCAAGAAAGAACTTCAGTCTCTGATAATTATAATCCAGCAACTTACTGCTAAGATGGATAAAATGGATACTAAAATAGACGCCTTCATAGAAAAAACTACAAAACAAATAGACTTGTTACATATAGACCTGCAACAACAGAGGATCCAGATGACAGGCATAGAAGAAGCTGTGAATGACATGGAAAATAGAATACAAGAGGAGGAAATCAACATTGAGTTTCTGCTGAAACAAAATACACATTTACAAACAAAGCTGGATGACCTGGAAAACAGATCTAGGCGCAATAACATTAGGATTTTTGGACTGCCAGAAAATATTGAAGGTAACAATATTACTTCTTTTTTAACAACATGGCTCCCTAAAACTTTAGACTTACCAGAAGCATTCTCTTTTGGTATCGAAAGTGCACATAGATCTATAGCTAATACTAACTCTAACAAAAACTATCCTAGATCAGTTATAGTTAGATTTCTATCATCTTTTGATAAAGAGATGGTTCTTAAATCTGCTTGGGCTAAAGCTCCTGTTAAGATTAATGAGACAACTGTGCGTTTTGACAATGACTATTCTTCCATGGTAATAGCTAAAAGAAAAGTTTTTCTGCCACTAATAAGGGAGCTTAAAAAAGCACAGTTTAAAACATACCTTCTGTTTCCTGCCAAGCTTAAAATCTTCCTTCCTGATGGTCCTAAAATTTTCGATGACTTAGACTCTGCTTTACTGTTTATCAAAAAAATAAGATTCTGGATAAAATAGAAGAAATGGAATGGGCTAGTCCTTCATTAAAGAGACTGGCAACTGAAACTTCGTGGAAGACTTCAGAGAAGAAGAAGAGACTAAAAAACAAATGATTTGTTCTAGGTTTTTTTTTCTCTCATCATTTTATTTCATTATTAATCTTTTTAAATATAGTTCCTGCATTTCCAAGAAGCAACAAATATTTTGAAAAAGATTTAATCAAAGTTATTCTCTGTGTGCAAAGAAATGTTTTGTTTCATAACTAGTCAAAATATCTGGAGATTTAATGGCAAGTTGTGATTCAACTTGTTTCTCTTTCTGAAAAGGAGAAGTAAGGTCAGTAATTTGATACATTTTTTTCTTTATCGTTTTCTTTTTTCTTCTCCTTTTCTTCTTTTCTTTGTTTAAACAATGACATTCTATTTAGATTATGTAGTGGGTGAAGGGTGGGGGAAGGCAGGGAGAGAAGAGTAATGAAAATATGATTAATAGAATAATAACATATTTATTCCTTGTAAAAAGTTTATATGTTCTTCAAATGCTATTCCTAATTATACTTTCTTGATTACAATGCTTATGCTTGTTTGTAAATAATCTGTCATGCTTTAACTAATAATAATTAGAACTAAATAATAGTAAATAATATGTTTTATTTTTAACTCTATTAATATAAACAGTAAGTAATATTCCATTGTATATACTTCTTATAGCTTTCTCTTACATTTTTTATTTCTGCCTTACACCCTTTTACTTTCTACTCACTTTTTCTTTTCTTTATTAATATATAGAAATGCTTTTGATCATATAGACACAGTAAATAATAAGATTTGCATAAAAATTGAGTTGGGACAAAAATATTGAGTTTTATTACTTATTAATAATTTTGGGCTTAATTTCACTTACATAGAGGCTGTAATAACCTGTAAAATACATTGTGAAGGTTTTGTCATGTTTAGATGCATTTACACTGCTAAATGAATGTCACTAGTTTTTAATAAGTTTCCCGCCAAAATGTTAAGAGAGACAATCTGGGATGTGGGCTGTCTCATGCACAGTGTCCATGAGCTACTTCAAAAGCTTCAACTCTCAGAATTCTCACAGAGAAGCTGAAAGCAGCTAGTCTCACCTTTGACCTAGATATCACACTGACACATCACAGATTCAGCAATGACACTCTACCAGGAAATAGAAATGATACAAATGCAACTATGTGAAGGAAAATGAACTCTTTAACATCTAAATGTGAGTTATTTTATATAATTACTTAAATATCTATGCCATAATTCATAAAATATGTCAGTTATAATGAGTTTAAATGATACAGTTTCTTGTAGTAAGTAAATGTCTTATTTTAGAAGGCATAGAAAATGAAACATTTATTCAAGTGTTTTTGAAAATCTACTTAACAGCAGCTTAATAATCTGTGTTAAAAACGCATGTTCCAAACATATACATTACTATAACTCATTTAATTCATCTGATTGACAAGCATAAATAATTTTATAACTCTATACTGGAAGAAATTGTCATGTGATATATTTTAAAGCAGTAGTATAGCATGGTTGTAAAATCTGGTTACTAAAATGTGTTTGCTGTGCATTATTTTGTATAAAGCAGACAGATTTATTGTAGGGACAGCAAGTAAGATAGTGCTCAGTTAGGACACAACTCAGTGAGATCAGATATATATATATATATATATGTGTGTGTGTGTGTGTGTGTGTGTGTGTGTGTGTGTGTGTGTGTGTGTGTGTGTGTGTGTGTGTGTGTGTGTGTGTGTGTGTGTGTGTGTGTGTGTGTGTGTGTGTGTGTGTGTGTGTGTGTGTGTGTTTGTGTGTGTGTGTGTGTGTGTGTGTGTGTGTGTGTGTGTGTGTGTGTGTGTATGTGTGTATGCATATGTATATGTATATATGTATATGTGTATGTGTGTGTGTGTATATATATATATATATATATATATATATATATATATATATATATGTGTGTGTGTGTGTGTGTGTGTATGTGTGTGTGTGTGTATGTGTATATATATATATATATATATATATATATGTGTGTGTGTGTGTGTGTGTGTGTGTGTGTGTGTGTGTATATATATGTGTGTGTGTGTGTGTGTGTGTGTGTGTGTGTGTGTGTGTGTATATGTATATAAGTGTTTCTGAGAATCTGCACAACTATGCAGTATGATTTATAAAAATTTCTATGAATACAATATTTTATTCTATTGACAATAATGAGTTTGAGTAAATGCTCATATACAAGCAATTCAAGGTTTTTTTTGGAAGCTGTTAATTGCATTTACATGACAGAAAATTGATGCATCTTAATATATGTAATGTCTGAATCATATTAGCCAAAGTTTTTGATTTAAATGAATGTTAGAACTTATTTTTCTCTCCTCTTGATTTCTAACATCAAGATTATTTGAATGCTATTTGAATACAAGTGTTTTATATTACATGGATGTATATAGTAGTATGAACAGTTTAAAAAAAAAAAAAAAGGTTTATTTTAGTTTATATGATGCTGTTTTACCAAATGTGTAGTCTTGTCTTGCTAGATAATTGAATTGAAAACTGTTAACCTCAGTTAAATATAACTAGTATTAAATTGATAAGGTGGTAGCTGAGGTACTGCTGCTTAGGGTAGGGGTTAACTTGAGTGGTAAATACTACTCTAAGTTGGAGTTTATAACTCCAGGCTGGATGCAAGGCTTAATCCTTACATTATTTTCACTTGTTCATTGTTATTTGTATATAGTTTTGACATCCACAATATATTTTGTACATTCATTGTCACTACAAACAAAATTGAATCCTATACAAATCCCATAAGAGATTCAATAAATACAGCTATATTTAAAGGTACACCTAAAGGAGGAGATGTAACATTACTTATCTTGTTATTTGTTATTTTGATCATAAGATTCTTAAGTTTTAAAAATGCCAAATGACATCTTTAAAAGGAATTTCTTTAAACATTAATGGATTGAATAATCCATGTAAAAGGGCAAGCCTAATAAGATACATTAATTTACATAAGGCCAACTTAGTCTTCCTGCAAGAAACCCATCTCTTGAAAAAAAAGATATTGATAAACTAGCCACAAACAAATATACAGTATTGGTTAGTTCAGAGCACACTCAGAAAAAGAGGAGTGGCTATTTGATGGAATAAAAGTATGCCCATTCCTAAAACCATTAAGTCTTATCAGGATGACAAAGGAATGTTTTGTATGGTTACAATACAAATTAATGGGAAGACTTACACTTTAATTAATGTATATTGGATACCTGGAATTGGTATTAATACAGTGAAACATCATCTTGATAAGATCATATCATTCTCTATAGGAGATATTATTTTAGCTGGTGACTTTAATTGTATACTACATGAAAGTGATACTACCACTATAGGGAAAAGAAGAATTACATCTAATGCAAAACATTTAAATGATTTTGCTAATTCTTATCATTTGAATGATATTAATAATCAGATAGATTCAAAATCATTACCATACACCCTTTTTTCTAATAGATACAAAACTTATTCAAAAATAGATAGGGTCTTTATTTCTAACCAGATGGTAACAGATTTAATTAATTCCAAAATCATTTCATGTCCTATATCTGATCATAATTCAATTGTTTTTGAATTCATGATAAAAATACTCATAATGTTCAGATCAAAAGGATACCAGCATACTTAACTCAACTAAAAGACTATAAAGAATATATACTTTCAGAAGTAAAACATTTTTTAGACATAAATAATACTCCTGAAGTCTCCATTCTTTATGTTTGGGATGCCTTAAAATCATATCTATATGGACAAAGTATCAGATGGTATAATAATAAAAGGAAATCTTGGGATAAGGAATTGTTAGATATTCAAAGTAAATTAGACTCTTATAAACATAATAATAAAGAAAATATTATGGACAAGAAAGTTATTGAAGAAATAAACAAACTAAATGAGAAATACAAAGAAATTTTAACTCATAAAGTTAAAATAACTTTAGAGAATACAAGTTTTGTCTTATTCAATAAGCCCCAAATACTTACATAGACTTAAAAATAAAACAAAAAGGTTGAATAAACAAAACCATATCAAAGAAATCTTTTCTCTAAGGAAAAGAAGAATGTTTCTAGTATACCAGAAATACTAGATGAATTTAGAAATCACTTTCACAAAATTAACCATAATAACATTAACATGGAACCTAAAGATAAAATAAAGGAGTTTATAACCACAAACATGAATAAAAAGCTTAATAAACAACAGATTAAACTATTGGACAAGAGTATTTCATATACAGAAGTTATTACACAAATAAATAAGCTTAAATCAAACAAAGCACCGGGTAATGATGGTATTATATCAGAGATATATAAAATCCTTTCTAAAAGTACATATTCATTAATACATAAGGTTTTTATTTTGGCCCAAACTGAGTTAATAACCCCCCCATCTTGGCAATATACATTTATTTTGCCAATTTTAAAACCTAATAAAGATCCAACTAGATGTTCTTCATATTGGCCCATCTCATTACTTAATGTTGATTATAAAATGTTTATGAGTATCTTTGCTGATAGATTGAAGACAATCATTCCCGGCATTATAGATATAGATCAGACAGGCTTCATTGTAAATAGAAATACTTTTGATAATATAAGAAGAACTTTAACATTAATAGATTTTGAAAATAGGAAAAAGAAAGATTTAACACTTATTCGTCTTGATAGAAGTTCAGCATTTGATTCAGTAAGTTGGGACTATCTGTTTACCTTAATGAAGTGCACAAACTTCTCAGATGCATTTGTAAATCTAATTGAGCATTTATACAAAGGAACGTTGGCTTATATTAAGGTAGGAACATATGTTTCACAAAAAATACCCATTCTTAAAGGTACAAAACAAGGATGTCCACTTTCTCCACTATTATTCACTTTAGTAATGGAGCCTTGGGCTAATTTGATCAGAAACAGTACTGACATAGAGGGTTTTGAAATAGATGAAAATACAACATCCAAAATTCAACTTTTGCATATGATGTTCTAATTACATCAACAGGATCTAATTCTTCTATGCAGTCTCTATTTGATAACATGATGAATTTTAAAAGTATTTCTGGTTTAATATTCAATGAAGAACAAACTAAAATACTACCTATATATACACGAAAATATTCTCATTAGTGATTTTACTAAATATGTACCCAATTCAGGTCAGATAACTTATTTAGGTATAATACTATCTAAAGATATTAAATCTATTATATATAATAATTATAATACCTGTTTTCTTAATATACAAAATCTTTTTAATACCTGGAATAATATGTTTTTACTATGGAGGAGAGACTTACAATTATTAAAATGATAATATTCCCCAAGATTTTATACTTAATACAATCAATAATACTTCCACCTACAAAAATAATTATCAAGAAACTGAATACACTAATGTTAAATTTCCTATGGGCACCTAATAGACCTAGGATTGCATTAAAGAAACATACTAATAGCTGGTCTCAAGGGGTATTTCTTTTCCAGACTTTAATTTATATACTATCTCTTCTATTGTAAAAGTTATTACTTTATTAATAGATCAGTCATATGTCACAAAATGGAAAGATTATTGGGAGCTAATTAGTATGCACTTCATGAAAATCTCCTTAACACATAAAAATATGACTGTAAATAACTCCATGTTATGGTTACTAAAGGAATTTTGTACTTCACCTATTACACCTAAACATATGGTTTGTTACTCATTAAATATTATTATTAGTTATCGTAACTTTATATTCATGCACCCTAAGTATAGGGAATGGAATTTTATTGTATTCCCTATAATGTATACTCAGGGTATGCTTTTGCCATCTACTTCTGAAGGAACTCATTTAGCTATAGATAATAATCTAAAGTACTGGTATCAGTTGATATCTGATAATAAAGTTAAAAATCTAGATTTCTTAAAACAAGAATTTGATCTAAGAGAAACTTGCTGGTTAGAGGTTCAGACCTTTAGACAACATCTCATTAATAAAATAGATCTAATGTCTATAATAGTTAAAGAATCTATTCCAACACTGATTGATTACTTGATATTAAATTTACAACATAAAGTTTCTGATAAAGGTAAACTTTCATACATACATAAAATTATCAGACAAGAAACTTTTACAGTGTAGATTCATACTGGAATTATTTCACTTCTATTAATGGGGACCCACCAAATCAACAAGATAAACAATATATATTGGAATCTGCTTATAGAACTACGTCTTCCATTGTCTGGAGACTTTATACATGGAAATTTTTACATAGATCTTTTTATACACCTTTGATGATGAATAAAATAAATAATAAAGATAATTTATGTAAGAGATGTAATGTAGAAATTAATGCTGACTGGGCTCATATGTTTTATGACTGTATAAAATTGAAAGAATATTGGAAGTCAATTAATGAATTTTTGCAGGCTCTTTTTACAGATAATTTCATTATTTCTAAATCTCTTATATTATTCAACACACCTGTACCTCAAAGTGTTAAAAGGTTAAGCTTCCCTTGTTATGGTCTATTCTAGCAGTGGCTAGGAAAATAATAACTAGAAATTGGATTTCAGATACACCTCCTTCATTCAATGAATTTAAAAATGTTATGAATATAGTGTGCCATATGGAAATAAACACAATTAGGACAAGAACAAATAGAAAAACATCTTATTATATTGTATGGGATAATTTACAAAATTTGTTAAAAAAATTTTAATTTCAATAGCATGGTATTTTAGTTTAATTAATTGATCTGATTGTAGTGGATGTCTTTGTAAATACTTTAGTTGTTTTGTTGAATATTATAATAATACCTATTTTTAATTACTTGTATAAAATTGTTATGATATTTCTCTTATATGTTAAAACAATAAACCTGTTTTGAAAAAGAAAAACTATACAGTGATGCAAAAATAACACAACTCTGAAGTCAGTCAGCAATGATATAAAATTAGTCAAGCAACAATTACCAGTACACAACTCTGAAGTACCAGAAAAATATACTCAGCTCTGTATATCTCCAGATAGTTTGAAGAGCACTCCGTCAGGACACAGGAAGGCTCCAGCAATGATATACAATAGTTCATCTTCAGGATCCATCAATTTAAAGAATTTCATGATTGGCAAAGAAGTGCACACAGAAAAGTCATTTCACTTTGGTCACAGGTCAGTGGACTACCACTGTCACACTTTATCAAAGTAGTAACAAAGCTATAAAAAATGTCAAACAGCTGCACTGGAAGAAAAAACAACAGCATGTTAAAAACCTACAAGACATACTTTCACCCTATGGGTTGGACCTACACCAGCCATCCTGTTGTTTAAACACACACATCTGAAACAAGGTGGATGGCATTAACCAGTCCCAGGGACAGAAACTATAACTATACAAAGAGATTAGAGAGAAAGGGAAAACACATGAGCTATGCTAATGTGGAAAGAACCAAAGGCCAGTCTTTTCATAAAGAATAAATTATGTTAGCAAACACTAAAAAATAGTTTTTGCAGGACTCGCTATTTAGACTATTCTGTGGAGTCCCTCTCATCCAAGCCCTCCCCGTCTTCTCTGAGAAATGTAAACATGCTCATAGTGGGTAACACATCAGAAAAAAAATTGTTGGGCAGTAGATTTCCCTCCACAGTCTTCAGGCTATAGATAGAGATTGCTCCTGCTTTGACTGTCCATTTCTGATGGTGTAGTTAATACTCTGAGGTCATCAGTGTCACAACTGCAAATTTATCTGGTCTGGCATTGCACCTCACACTCTCAGAATCATGGGTTTTACGTGTCTAGTTAGTAGAAATTTGCCTGGGCTGACTCTACCCACAGTGGTTATCAACAATTTTTCATTAAGGAAACACAGGATATCCTCTTTGGTATCGAACAAATGGCATTTTCTTTGACTCTTATGGCCATGCTGACTGGGTATATAAACCATTGAGCATATTAAATTTCTAAAATGGAAAGTCTCGTGTGTAAATCTCTTACAGTCCTGTACTGCTTCTGGTAAAGTCACACTGTGTTACCAGACAACAAGATGTACCTTCTCTGTTTTGCTACATTTAGCACACTCAGGCTCCATCTATAAAATTAAAGAATTTAAAATTAATGGCTTTTGGGGGGATTCTTCATTGAATTAAACATCCTAACAAACATGTGAGCCCTCACTATACCAAAGGACTGCATTTGAGCAACCCTGTGTGCTCTGCTTAAATGACTTTCTAAACACTGACAAATGCTGACTAGATGTATATCTTCCTCCTCCATATGTTCCATTGAGAATTAATTCTTTCTTCACAGATTGCTTTCTACATTCCCTGGCTTTTCACATAGAGCTATTATTTTCCTAATTGTATTGAGACACCATATATACATAACCATGCAGTTTTACTCCTGGGTGGTCATTAAGGGTTCCACCAAGACTATATTGGAAGAACAATTCTCCAGTGCCTGTTGATGTAATCTGCATTCATTTCACAGAGATACGATCACTTCCAATACTTAAAATATCAGCATGGTGAGATTGCCAAACCCACACTCACTTCTTAATTCTGTCATAGTCAGAACTTTGTTCCATTAAATGGTACTAACCTGAGCAGTTCACGACACTGGGATAATCATGACGGGTATAAAAGGGAGCTGTTTTGGAACAAAATCCGAATATGGGCATGTTATCATTAAAAAAACATAAATTACTAAGGAGTTCCATGAAAGTGCATCATGCTCCACGTCAACAAGGTCTACCCCTTGCCATGAACACATTTCCATTTAATACACACACACACACACACACACACACACACACACACACACACACACACACACACACACACACACACACACAAACATATATATATATATATATATATATATATATATATATATATATATATATTTGTGTATGTATGTATGTGTATAGATACAAGGGTGTATAGTTAATTGTTGAAAGATCACTGGAACTAAGTGAGACAAAAAAATTAAAAACCTACACCATCAAAAACACTGAATAATACACAAAGCAGTATTTGACCTTAGTGCACCCCCCCCCATCAAACAAGTGGGCCTGCACCTCTCATAGCCCTGTCTCTCTAAATATGCTAAATATTAGATTATACATTAATGGTGGTAAGAAGCTTCCTTAGCCCCACTGGTATGCAACCTCAGTCTTAACAATGGACAGGTTTCAGTGAAATCAGGCATCAAGTAATTAAGACAGAACATTCCTTTTCCAGTGAAACCTTGGTCACCTAATTGCATGTATTTGTCTGTCTGCCTACATTTATGTGTGGCTATATTAATGTCTGAGAATTAAGTAAAATACTGACAGTAATTTGGGTGGCAGAAAAATAATGCCACTGTACTTTAATCTCAGTAATCTTACCCCAACGAAAAATGCTGGGGGCGCAAAAGTAAAAAGGTACACACTTTGTAGGTGATCTAATGTTAAGGTGAATACATTTCAATATAAGTCAGTATTACTAAACTGAATCTGGTTCCTCTATAAAATAAATGGATCCTGAAGAGTAATAACATATGCCCCAGGTGCCTCATTGTCAGACCTTCAGTATCCTAAAAGACCATGAACCAACAATTTGTTAAAAGTTAAATAAATCACTTGAAAAGTTATACGGCAAGCTTACATCATGACCAAGATTATCTTAAGATACGATCCAATGGCAAGAACCCACCTGGACCTGCAGGATCAGGGAATATAAACAATGCTTTTGGTAGTCTCTTTGCACCATACAAAGTGTGTTGGCAGTTACTGACTGGTTCACATCATGAGTGTAAGATGACCACTTGTCAAGAACAAATCTGTAAGAAAATCCAGGAGGTGAAGGTCCTTGAATTATACATGAAATGAATCATATAGCTGTTACCTACTGGTCTGTATGTAGTAGTTTTCTACGATTATCAAAATTCCTGTTTGAAAGAAAAGATTTGTAGAAGATATATTAGCTTATCTCAGGATAGTTTACTGAGAAGACATACTTCTTTTTATTAGAGTGTTGTTTATCCAGTAACATGGGCTCTGCACTGTATAATTTGTCCAGTGGTGGCTGGTGATTTCAAATCAAAGGGGGACTGCAGAAGACAGCTGAATGGGTGGGGTCAATGGGAATGGGTGTGCCCAACTAAAAAGGGGAGGAGCTATGCTGAAAACCACAAAAATGTTTATTAAATACGCTGCCCTGGGTGCCAAACCATCATTATGGGAGTCCAATCAAGACAAAATGAAGTGTAGAAGCAGGGGCGGCCCATGCTATTGGACTGCCGGACTGCAGCCCCCTCAACTTCAAACTAACAAAATAAAAAAAATAAAAAGAAAAAAATATTTTAAAATTTTGCGGACTTCGCGCATGCGCACTAGTCCAGACTGCTGCTGAGACAGTCTGGAGCATGAGCAGATTGTCTCAGCAGCAGTCCTGATTGAGACACGTGAACAGGAGCGCTCCCACAAGTCTATGCAGTTTTAAACTGCATAGACTGCCTGGGGAAACGCGTCGGGTCGGACTGCAAGGTCAGCAGTCAGGAGAAGGATCTTGGGTCTGGATTGGAGTTTGCTGCAGGGGAAGATCTCGCGACGGGCAGGGTCGGATTTGCGCAGGTTTTCAGCTGCACTCTCGTTGGGGGTTTTGTGGACAGGGACCTGGATTTAATGGTGGTTTTGCGGACAGGAATTTACTACAGGACCAGGTAAGTGTGTGGACAGGGATTTACTACAGGACAGTGTGTGTGTGTGTGTGTGTGTGTGTGTGTGTGTGTGTGTGTGTGTGTGTGTGTGTGTGTGAGTGTGTGAAAATGTCCCAGGTGCAATATACTGGTGGTTAGGCTCATGGTGGTGTGGTAGGGAATACCTCAGGCTTGAACCCTGTACCTTGTATGCAGGTGTTAAAGACCTGAATTCCCTACCCACCACCATTTGTAAAAAAATTGCAGATTTTTGCCTCATATTTGATCTGATCTGTTCCTCATAATATCTGTGGTTTGTAAATGTTGCAATGCTTGATATTTGATGGTGCAGTGGTAACATTGTTGCCTCACAGCTGCAGGTTCTCAGGTTTGCTTCTTGGCTGGGGTGCCTTCTTTGTGGGGGGGGGGTCTGTATCTTCTCCCTGTGTTTGTGTGGGTTTGCTTTTGTGTCCTCCCATGTTACAAAGACATGTCTGCATTATTTCTTCCTGGGCCTCTGCTGAGAATTGTTTTTTTTGTTCCAAGTCAGACTGTCCTGATTAACAAGTGTTAAATAAAATTGACAGGCATTTGAATTTCAGACTTCAGGTTTCTGAATGTTTAGTTTGTTACATATTTGATGGTGCAGTGGCAGTATTGTTGCCTCACAGCTATATGTTTTCTGGTTTGATTCTTGGCTGGGGTGCCTTCTGTGTGGAGTCTCTATCTTATTCCTGTGTTTGTGTGGATTTGCTCTGGTGTCCTGCCATTTTACAAAGACATGTGTCTACAGTATTTCTCCCTGGGCCTCTGCTGAAAATTGTTTTTGTTCCGTCTGAAGTAAAATTGACAGGCATTTGAATTTCAGACTTCATATTCTTCAGAAAATACAAAGTAAAACAACTTTTTATTCTAGCAATACATATATAGTAACACAACCTTTTATTATAGCAATTTTTTAAGTTTATAAGATAGCTATTTGAAATTTGTCCTTATTTTTGGGACTGTAATACCCTGTTAGTGGCATTGTCCAGGTTTTTTGTGCTAAGGTTGACAGCTATGGCAAGAACTGAATTCACTGAATATGTTTGAGGGCTGTATTCCCTCATTACTGGGTTTGTCCAGGTGTTTTGTGCTAAGAGGTTGACAGCTATGGTGAGAACTGAATTCATTAAATGATAGCCATTTAAGTTTCAGTCTTCCTCTCTTTCACAAAGCAGCTGATTTGGCGTAGTGGTATGTTGCTCTTGACTGTTTTGCACAGGGACCTTGGCAGTAAAATGTACGGTGGTAACACAGCATTTTTCTTTCACAAAGTAGGTGATTTGGCATAGTGGTATGTTGTTCTGACACTTTAGCACAGGGACCTTGGCAGTAAAATGTATGGTGGTAACACAGCATTTTATTCTAGCAGCTTTCCAAGATTATACAAGCAATGTTTAATGTGTCCCTGGTTTCTGCCCTTTTGACCCACCCCAATAAATTTGGCTTTTTCCAGACTTCTTGTGCTGCGAAGTTGAGATGCAGTTGAGTATTGAGTAGATTTTACAAGGAGCTGAGAGCTGCAGGGGAAGAGAAGTTTACTGCTGATTATGCTAAGTCAGCTCACATTGCTAATAGCACAAAAGGTTGTGTACTTGCTTTTGATGCAGAAGGTTGTTGGTTCTACTCCCATAAAGGGTGAATGCTGCCGTACTGAAAATTAAGATACTAACTATGAGCCTGTTATCAGTTTGCCATCCATTTCCTATTGCAACATTACTAGCTTATTTTTAATGTAATTTAGGCAATTTATTCCTCAGGGGCATCAGACACTTTATTTTTCGATGAAACCATGAAATATAAAGGTGATTGCTAGCACCAACCTCTTCATTACAGATTTATTTAACGTGGAATTATTTAGATGACTTTTTTACTACTTCAGAGATTGTGCATATTTACTGATAATGGTAGACTGTAGAATTGTGCATATTTACTGATAATAGTGGACTGTAGAAGTTTGAGTAGACTTTTATGATGGAAATGTTCTGAATTGGACAGTTTTGTTTTATTGTTTACTGGGAAAATGTTCAAAGCGATAGGAAGGTGTATCAAAGAGCACATGTATGTTTCATATGCAAGGGGCCTATGATTTGAAAACAGCCCAGAATTAATTTTTATCTGCCACGGGTAAAATGTATTTTCTTTGAATGTGGGTTTTAATGTTGTTTCAATGAATGTGAGTTTCAAGGGCAGAGAAGTTTTAATGCCAAGTTTGTTTAGCAGATGTCTTAGTGTTTGTGCTGTAAAATGCAAAATAAAACTCTCAAATGAAGTTCAAATCATCATAGAAGTAAATCAGTATGCACATTAGTGTTTATGGTAAATGGAGTGAAATAGCAAAGTAATGGATCATTGGAATGGCTGCAGGGAGGCTCCATTCGACCATGGTTTTGTGAGGGGGAAGGGCGGCAAACTTAGACAGCCCCAGCTGAACTATACCTCCCAACTGTCCAGATTTTCAAAGAATGAATAGATTTTTTGCTTCTTATTTTTGGTTTGTTCCTCATAAATTTTGTGGTTTTCTGGCAAATCATTTAGGAATTAAGTCACTAAATAATGACACACGTTTCAGACTTCATAACCTTCAGAAAAATGCATGCTAAAGTAAGACCTGTTCTATCAACTGTCCCAGTTTATAGAAGAGCAATTTTTAGTACTGTTTATATGTTCCCCCAATATATTTGGCCTTGTCCAGATTTATTGCATTAACAGGTTGAGAGGTACATGCAAATAAATTGCTTTATAGAATTAGGCATAGCCAAACCTCCGAACTGTCCCTGATTTTGACTCAAAATGTTGCTCTTCCCCTAATGATCCCTCCGCAAAATAGCAATTTTGGAAGAAAATATGGAGGGTTTATAATTAAGAAATAACTGTAATAATCAGATTACTTTTATTTCAGAAATGCATGTAGATTATTTTATTTTGTCAGCTGCTCAAGTTAGCAGTACTAATATTAAAGTATCCCTTCTTTGACAGGTTCCCAGCTGTATTGTGTTGCTATTTTATATTTTTACATCACATTTTTGGTCCATTTTTCATAAAATTGTGTTTTTTTGGCAAATTAGTGACAAATAATTAAAGACTGAAGTTAGAAAATAATGACAGACATTTGAGTTTCAGATTTCATACCATTCAGAAAAGTCATACTAATGCAAGACCTCTATTAGCTTTCTAAGTTTATAAGAGCTATATTTTAAAAAGTGTCCTTATTTTTGGGCCTTTGTCCCATTTCTTTGTATGGCTTTGTCCAGATTTCTTGCTCTGAGGTTGAGAGGTATGACAAATGTGTCAGGGCCATCACAAGTCAGCCAGAGACATTTCAAACTGTGACATACTTGTTACACCCATGTAGTGACTCTGGATGTGTCGAAGCAAGGCAAGGAGTAGTTATGCAGTGTAAATGTGCAGAGAATCCCACCCATCCAAGGTAGACACAAGTACTAGAGTGGCTTTTCATCTGTCCTTGATTTTTACAGAATGGTCTGGTTTCTGTCATATTTTTTGTACTGTTGATTTATGCTTATTACTCAAAGTGCCTGTTGCTCTGTGTTTAAGTAGCAATACTTTAATGACCATCAGGTAAGCTTGGATGAGATTGCAAGATGCAAGTAAGCTTTAATAAGCATACTGTAAAAGAGTTGCCAACATTGAAAGCCTTTCTGTTGCCATGTAGAGAATACTTAACTAAATAATGTATAAGCCTTGGGTATTGAAATGCATATGCCAGTATTTGTAATAAAGGACAGAATTACATTATTTTAAGAGTCTCATTACACTTGGAGACTTCCAGTCATCTCTGCAGGCTTTACCCGTAAACCGAATGCCAATCGCGTGGTCCATAACCTGTACAGTAATCCTTTTAAGCAATGTATCTTGAGCTTATTTCTTGTTTGCTTTTCATTTTTTACTTTGATCATGTTTTCCCCATGAAACAAGTAGATGTCAGGCAGCAGGTCTTTTTTTTTGGATAAGGACTATTTTTACAATTGGGGGCATCATAGATTTTTACTTTCAGCATGTTACTTGTTACTTTAATAAAGCTGAATATAAATTATAATTAGAACTGCAGTGCAAGAAGTGGTTTGAGTTGAGTGCTGCTTGTTTTCTTATACTTGATTTTGACTGGCATTCCATTAATGTATTTAAAAAAAAGTAATTGATTTTTTCATGCCTCACAACCTTTTTTGTTTCCATCTAGATATTAAGCTGTCATGCAGCCAATGCATTGAAATATTTTTATTCTTCTACACTTCATTTTGTCTTGATTGGACTCTCATAATGACGGTTTGGTACCCAGTATAGTATATTTAGTTTTTGTGGTTTGCTACTACAGGTGTGTGTGTGTGTGTGTGTGTGTGTGTGTGTGTGTGTGTGTGTGTGTGTGTGTGTGTGTGTGTGTGTGGTAGGGAATACCTCAGGCTTGAAACCTGTAACTTGTATGCAGGTGTTAAATACCTGAATTCTCTACCCACCACCATTTGTAAAAAAAACTGCAGATTTTTGCCTCATATTTGATCTGATCTGTTCCTCATAATATCTGTGGTTTGTAAATGTTGCAATGCTTGATATTTGATGGTGCAGTGGTAGCATTGTTGTCTCACAGCTGCAGGTTCTCAGGTTTGCTTCTTGGCTGGGGTGCCTTCTTTGTTGGGTCTTTATCTTCTCCCTGTGTTTGTGTGGGTTTGCTTTTGTGTCCTCCCATGTTACAAAGACATGTCTGTATTATTTCTTCCTGGGCCTCTGCTGAAATTTTTTTTTTGTTCCAAGTCAGACTGTCCTGATTAACAAATGTTAAATAAAATAGACAGGCATTTGAATTTCAGACTTCAGGTTTCTGAATGTTTAAGCCCTTGCATATTTGATGGTGCAGTGGTAGTATTGTTGCCTCACAGCTATAGGTTTTCTGGTTTGATTCTTGGCTGGGGTGCCTTCTGTGTGGAGTCTGCATCTCCTCCCTGTGTTTGTGTGGATTTGCTCTGGTGCCCTGTCATTTTACAAAGACATGTCTGCAGTATTTCTCCCTGAGTCTCTGCTATTGTTTTTATTCTGTCAGCAGTAAAATTGACAGGCATTTGAATTTCAGACTTCATGTTCTTCAGAAAATACATAGTAACACAACCGTAAAACAACCTTTTATTCCAGCAATTTTCTAAGTTTATAAGATGAATATTTGAAATTTGTCCCTATTTTTGGGACTCTATTCCCCTATTATTGGCTTCGTCCAGGTTTTTTGTGCTAAGGTTGACAGCTATGGCAAGAACTGAATTCACTGAATGTTTGAGGGCTGTATTCCCTCATTACTGGGTTTGTCAAGGTGTTTTGTACTAAGAGGTTGACAGCTATGGTGAGAACTGAATTCACTAAATGATAGCCATTTAAGTTTCAGTCTTCCTCTTTTACAAAGCAGCTGATTTGGCGTAGTGGTATGTTGCTCTGACTGTTTTGCACAGGGAGCTTGGCAGTAAAATGTATGGTTCTAGCAACTTTCTAAGATTATACAAGCAATGTTTGTGTCCCTGGGTTTTGGGCTTTTGACCCCCCCCCCCAAATACATTTTGGCTTTTTCCAGTTTTCTTGTGCTGTGAAGTTGAGTACTGAGTAGATTTTTCAAGGAGCTGAGAGCTGCAGGGGAACAGAAGTTTAGTGTTGCTTAAGTGAAGGTGGTTTCCCTTGTTAATAGCACAACAGGTTGTGTACTTGCTTTTGATGCAGAAGGCTGTAGGTTCTACTCCCACAAGGGGTGGATGCTGCCGTACTGAGAATGTTCTTGTTGGTGAAGATACTAACTATGAGTCCGTTATCAGTTTGCCATCCATTTCCTCTTGCAATATTACTAGCTTATCATTTTTTTAATGTAATATAGGCAATTTATTCCTGAGGGGCAACAGACACTTTATTTTTCGATGAAACCATGAAATATAAAGGTGTTTGCTAGCAGCAACCTCTTCATTAGTTACAGATTTCTTTAATGTGGAATTATTTAAATGACTTTTACTTCTTCAGAGATAGTGCATAATTACTGATAATGGACTGTAGAATTGTGCATATTTACTGATAATGGTGGACTGTAGAATTGTGCAAATTTATTGATAATGGTGGACTGTAGAATTGTGCATATTTACTGATAATGGTGGACTGTAGAATTGTGCATATTTACTGATAATGGTGGACTGTAGAATGGAAGACTGTAGAATTGTGCATATTTACTGATAATGGTGGACTGTGGAAGTCTGAGTAGACTTTTATGATAAATGTTCTGAAATGGGCAGTTTTGTCATTATGGGTGCATGCATTTTGTTTCATTGCTTACTGGAAAAATGTTCAAAACAAATTTAAAACGCCCTCTAACAACTGTAATATATTGTACAAGGAATATAATTTAGTACAATGAGGAAGGTGTATCAAAGATCACATGTATGTTTCATATGCAAGGGGCCTATGACTTGAAAACAGCCCAAAATTAATCTTTATCTGCCACTGGCAAAATGTATTTTCTTTGAATGTGGGTTTCAATGCTGTTTCAATGAATGTGAGTTTCAAGGGCAGAGAAGTTTTAATGCTAAGTTTTCATTGTGAGACTGCATTGCTTTGTTTAGTAGATGACTTAGTGTTTGTGCTGTAAAATACAAAATAAAACTTTCAAATGAAGTCCAACTCATCATAGAAGTAAAGCAGTATGCACATTAGTGTTTATGGTAAATGGAGTGAAATAGCCAAGTAATGGTTCATTGGAATGGCTGCAGAGGCTCCATTCAACCATGATTTTGTCAGGGGGGAAGGGCAGCAAACTCAGACAGGCCCAGCTGAACTATACCTCCCAACTGTCCAGATTTTCAAAGAATGAATAGATTTTTGCTTCTTATTTTTGGTTTGTTCTTCATAAAATTTGTAGTTTTCTGGCAAATCATTTAGAAATTAAGTCACTAAATAATGATACACTGAGTTTCACACTTCATAACCTTCAGAAAAATGCATGCTAAAGTAAGAACTGTTATTCTATCAACTGTCTCAATTTATACAAGAGCAATTTTTAGTACTGTTTATATGTTCCCCCAATATATTTGACCTTGTTCAGATTTACTGCATTAACAGGTTGAGAGGTACATGCAAATAAATTGCTTTATAGAATTAGGCATAGCCAACCTCTCAACTGTCCCCGATTTTGGCTCAAAATGTTGCTCTTCCCCCTAATAATCCCTCTGTAAAATAGCAATTTTGGAAGAAAACGTGGAGGGTTTACAATTAAGAAACAACTGTAATAATCAAAGTTATAGATTACTTGAAATGCATGTAGATTCTTTTATTTTGTCAGCTGCTCAAGTTAGCAGTACTAATATTAAAGTGTCCCTTCTTTGACAGGTTCCCAGCTGTATTGTGTGGCTATTTTATATTTTTGCATCACATTTGGTCCATTTTCATAAAATTGTGTTTTTTTGGCAAATTAGTGACAATTCACTAAAGTCTGAAGTTAGAAAATAATGACAGACATTTGAGTTTCAGATTTTATACCCTTCAGAAAAGTCATACTAATGCAAGACCTATTCTATTATCTTTCTAAGTTTATTAGAGCAATATTTAAAAATTGTCCTTATTTTTGGGCATTTGTCCCACTTCTGTGTATGGCTTTGTCCAGATTTCTTGCTCTGAAGTTGAGAGGCATGACAAATGTGTCAGGGCCATCACAGTCAGCCAGAGACATTTCAAATTGTGACATACTTGTTGCACCCCACTCCACCATGTAGTGACTCTGGATGTGTCCAAGCAAGGCAACGAGTAGTTATGCAGTGTAAATGTGCAGTGTGTCCCCCCCCATCCAAGGTAGACACAAGTACTACAGTGGCTTTTCATCTGTCTTTGATTTTGCAGAAAGATCTGGTTTCTGTCATATTTTTGTACTGTTGATTTATGCTTATTACTCAAAGTGCCTGTTGCTCTGTGTTTAAGTAGCAATGCTTTGATGACCATAAGGTAAGCTTGTCTGAGATCGTAAGATGCAAGTAAGCTTTAATAAGCATACTGTTAAAGAACTGCCAACATTGAAAGCCTTTCTGTTGTTGCCATGCAGAGAATACTTGACTAGATAATGTATAAGCCTTGGGTATTAAAGGACAGGATTCCATTATTTTAAAAAGCTCATTACACTTGTTGGAGACTTCCAGTCATCTCTACAGACTTTACCCGTAAACTAAACAGAATGCCAATCATGTGTTGTCCATAACCTGTACAGTAATCCTTCAAGCAATGTATCTTGAGCTTGTTTCTTGCTTGCTTTTCATTTTTTACTTACATGTTTTCCCCATGAAACAAGTAGATAGTTGTCAGGCAGCAGGTCTTTTTTGGATAAGAAACATTTTTACAAGTGGGGGCATCACAGAGATTTCTACTTTCAGCATGTTACTTGGTACTTTAATAAAGCTGAATATAAATTATAGTTAGAACTGCAGTGCAAGGAGAAGTGGTTTGAGTTGAGTGCTTCTGGTTTTTCTTGTACTTGATTTTGACTGGCATTCCAGTAATGTATTTAAAAAGTAATTTATTTTTTCATGCCTCACAACCTTTTGTTTCCATCTAGATATTAAGTAAGCTGTCATGCAGCCAATGCATTGAAATATTTTTATTCTTCTACACTTATTTTTGTCTTGATTGGACTCTCATAATGATGGTTTGCCACCCAGGGCAGCGTATTTAATTAAAGTTAGTTTTTGTGGTTTTGAGCATAGCTCCTTCCCTTTCTAGTTGGCCACACCCTTCCCATTGACCCCACCCATTCAGCTGTCTCCTGCAGCCCCCCTTTGATTTGAAGTCACCAGCCGCCACTGTGTAGAAGAAAAAAAAATCAATCCATTGGCTGCATGACAGCTTACTTAATATCTAGATGGAAACAAAAAGGATGTGAGGCATGAAAAAATAAATTACATTTTAAATACATTACTGGAATGCCAGTCAAAATCAAATATAAGAAAAACAAACAGCACTTAACTCAAATCACTTCTCCTTGCACTCCAGTTCTAATTATAATTTATATTCAGCTTTATTAAAGTATCAAGTAACATGCTGAAAGTAGAATCTCTGTGATACCCTCACTTGTAAAAATGTTTCTTATCCAAAAAAGACCTGCTGTCTGACAACTATCTGCTTGTTTCATGCAGAAAACATGATCAAAGTAAAAAATGAAAAGCAAACAAGAAACAACCTCAACATATATTGCTTAAAGGATTACTGCACAGGATATGGACAATGCATGATAGATTGGCATTCTGTTTAGTTTACAGGTAAAGCCTGTAATGAGCTTAACATAATCTAATCATGGCCTTTATTACAAATACTGTCATATGCATTTCAATACCCAAGGCTTATACATTATCTAGTTATGTAAGTATTCTCTGCATGGTAACAACAGAAAGGCTTTCAATGTTGGCAATACTGCTTATTAAAACGTATTTGCATCTTACAATATCAGACAAGCTTACCTGATGGTCATTAAAGCACTGCTAGTTAAACACAGAGCAAAAGGCACTTTCTGAATAATAATAAGCATATATCAACAGTATAAAAATATGACAGAAACCAGAACATTCTGCAAAATCAATGACAGATGAAAAGCCACTGTAGTACTTGTGTTTACCTTGTATGGGGGGGGGGATAGTCTGCACATTTACACTGCATAACTGCTCCTTGCCTTGCTTGGACACATCCAGAGTCACTACATGGGGGAGTGGGGTGCAACAAGTTTGTCACAATTTGAAATATCTCTGGCTGACTGCGATGACCCTGACACATTTGTCATCCCTCTCAACCTCAGAGCAAGAAATCTGGACAAAGCCATACATAGAAGTGGGACAAAGGCCCAAAAATAAGGACAATTTTTAAATATTGCTCTTATAAACTTAGAAAGATAATAGAACTTAGAAAGATAATAGAATAGTAGGTCTTGCATTAGTATGAATTTTCTGAAAGGTACGAAATCTGAAACTCAAAAGTCTTTCATTATTTTCTAACTTCAGTCTTTAATGATTTGCCACTAATTTGCCAAAAAAAACACAATTTTATGAAAAATGGACCAAAAATGTGATGCAAAAATATAAAATAGCCACACAATACAGCTGGGAACTTGTCAAAGAAGGGACACTTTTAATATTAGTACTGCTAACTTGAGCAGCTGACAAAATAAAAGAATCTACATGCATTTCTGAAATAAAAGTAATCTATAACTGATTATTACAGTTATTTATTAATTGTAAACCCTCCATGTTTTCTTCCAAAATTGCCATTTTGCAGAGGGATTATTAGGGGAAGAGTAACATTTTGAGCCAAAATCGGGGACAGTTGAGAAGTTTGAACATGCCTAATTCTATAAAGCAATTTTATTTGCACGTACCTCTCAACCTGTTAATGCAGGAAATCTGGACAGGGCCAAATATATTGGGGGGACATACAAACACTACTAAAAATTCCTCTTGTATAAACTTAAGACAGTTGATAGAATAACAGGTCTTGCTTTAGCATGCATTTTTCTGAAGGTTATGACGTAAAACTCAATGTCTGTCATTTAGTGACTTCATTCCTAAATGATTTGCCAGAAAACCATACATTTTATGAGGAACAAACCAAAAATAAGAAGCAAATATCTATTCATTCTGCAAAAATATGGACAGTTGAGAGGTATAGTTCAACCAGGGCTGTCTGAATTTGCTGCCCTTCCCCTCTCAAAATCATGGTCGATTGGAGCCTCCTCCCTGCAACCATTCCAGTGTCCCGTTTCTTGGTTATTTTGCCCCATTTACCATAAACACTGTAATGTGCATACTGCTTTACTTCTGCGATTTTTTGGATTTCATTTGAAAGTTTTATTTTGTATTTTTACAGCACAAACCCCAATAGATCTCTACTAAAACAAAGCAATTCAGTCTCACAATGAAAACAGACTTAGCATTAAAACTTCTCTGCCCTTGAAACTCACATGCATTGAAACAGCATTGAAACCCACATTCAAAGAAAATACATTTTGCCAGTGGCAGATAAAGATTAACTTTGGGCTGTTTTCAAATCATAGGCCCCTTGAACACGAAACATACACATGCTCTTTGATACACCTTCCCGATTGTATTAAATTGTATTCCTTGTACAATACAGTACAGTTGTTAGAGGGCATTTTAAATTTATTGTTTTGAACATTAGTAAACAATGAAACAAAATGCATGCACCAATGACAAAACTACCCAATCCAGAACATTTCCATTATAAAAGTCTACTCAACCTTCTACACTCCACCAGTATTAGTAAATATGCACCATCTCTGAAGTGTAAAAGTCATCTAAATAATTCCACATTAAAGAAATCTGTAACAATGAAGAGGTTGCTGCTAGCAAACAACTTTATATGTCATTGTTTATTCATCTACAAATAAAGTGCCTGTTGCCCTTGAGGAATAAATTGCCTATGTTGCATACATAAAAAAAATGATAAGCTAGCAATATCACAATAGAGACTGTATGGCAAACTGATAACAGGTTCATAGTTACTACTCTAGGTATCTTTGCCAAAAAGAACTGCAGCATCCACCCACTTTATAACACAGTACAGTATCTGCGATGCATTTATCTACTGTGGGAGTAGAACCCACAACCTTCTGCATCAAAAGCAAGTACACTACCTGTTGTGCTATTAACAATGCAAGCAGACTCATAATAAGCAGCACTAAAGTTTTGTTCCCCTGCAGCTCTCAGCTCCTTGTAAAATCTACTCGGCACACAGTTGTATCTCTGAACTTTGCAGCACAAGAAATCTGGAAAAAGACGAAATTTATTGGGGGGGGGGCAAAAGCCCAAAAACCAGGGACACATTTTAAACATTGCTTGTACAATGTTGGAAAGTTGCTAGAATAAAATGCTGTGTTACCACCATACATTTCACTGCCACGTCTTTAACCCAGGGGAGAAACATACCACTATGCCAAATCAGCTGTTTTGTGAAAAAGAGGAAGACAAACTTAAATGGCTACCATTTAGTGAATTCAGTTCTCACCATAGCTGTCAACCTCTTGGAACAAAACACCTGAACAAAGCCAATAATGGGGGAATACAACCACCAAACATATTCAGTGAATTCAGTTCTCACCATAGCTCTCAACCTCTTAGCAAAAAACATGTGGACAAAGCCAGTAATGGGGGGAATACAGCCCCCAAACATTCAATGAATTCAGTTCTCACCATAGATAGCTCTCAATCTTAGCACAAAATACCTGTACAAAGCCAATAATGGGGGAATACAGTCAAATTTCAAATATCCATGTTATAGACTTAGACATCTGCTAGAATAAACAGTTTTGTTTACCATGTACTTTCTGAAGAATATGAAGTCTGAAATTCAAATGCCTGTTATTTTTAAACATTTAACCAGGAAACTAGTCTGACTTGGAACAAAAGACAATTTTCAGCAGAGTGAAATTCCAGATACATCTTTGTAAGATGGAAGGACATGCAGACTCCACACAGAAGGCACCCCAGCCAAGAATCAAACCAGAGAACCTGTAGCTGTCAGGCAGCAATGCTACCAGTGCACCACTGCACTACAGACTTCGCAAGCCAAGGAAAAATGTAGATAGATACAGAAACCACAGATTTTATGAGGAACAGAACAAATATGAGGCAAAAATCTGCAAATGTTTTTAGAAATGGTGGTGGATATGGAATTCAGGTCCTTGCCACCTGCATACAGGGTTCAAACCTGAGTATCTCTACCCACCACCATTTGTTCTCTCTAGCCACCAGTATATAGCAACTGGGGCATTACACACACACCACCACCAGTTACAGCTTCCTGGTTGATACCCCACCGTCACATGCCTCTTCTTATCTGTCCCTGATTTTGCATCTAAATTCTTGTTTGTCTGGAGTTTTATGGTCAGTCAATAATGCCAGACAATTTGGGTTTTGCATTTCTTATTTTTTAAGGCAAATTGTCCAAAGACGTTGGTCTTCTCTTACTCTCTCTGTTTTTTTTTCTCTCTCAAACTCACAGATGCACTGATGCACAGATCAGATGCACCTCTCTCTCTCTCTCACACACACACACACACACACACACACACACACACACACACACACACACACAAAAACACACTTCTTTAATTTACTTTTTTAAAAATTTTATAACCACATTTAGTGAGTGTAAAAATGGAGGCTGCTTGTTTATTTTTCTTTTCAATTTTCTCAACACCTTCATAAGGTGCCATGAAGCAGCAGGCTTGTTTTTCAGCAGGCATTACCTGTACATTAACACCCTGCTGGAGAAGCTGCATTCTCTAATCAGGGTGGCAATGCACAGGTTGCCCATTCTCTCATCTGAATTACTGTACCACATTTTACTAAGTACATAAAAGTGTAATAATATCAACGATGTGTATGTAGCCCCCCCAACACTTGTTGATAACTGCCATAGGAACTTTTAAAACCATCTAAATTGACAGCAACTCGGGCTGATGGGGGCTTGTTTTAACATGTCCTCTGAAAGATAACACATTCAGGAGTGCAATACTCACCTTATGCTGCATTGCAATCTCAGTAATGAAAATCCAAGCATTCAGTATGAGATAAGAACCCAGGACCTTTTGCTCTTCCAAGCATCAAAGGCAAGTATGCTACCTATAAAGCCACTGATATAAATGGTTGTGAGCATATGTCAATCAAATCCCTTTATGTCAGTTAACATTTACTGAAAACCTACCTACCAAATGCCTAGACTATGTAATATTGGAGAAAAGGATACTTGCTACCACACTGTAATGTTTTCTCTCTGTTTGACATAACTTATAACTGGGGCGATGTGTTCAACTATAGTTTATCAGTTATTGAAGTGGCAATCTATTGAACAGGTATGTATCACACACACACACACACACACACAAAGCACTTCTAGATGGAAACTGTAGTACCTGGGAAAAGACTGTGTCCTGCAAACAGAGGTGAACATGAAATCCTTGCACTGAAAGTGTGACTACAGGGCAGAAATGAATCTTATACTCTGTAGCTATAAGACAAAGGATTTTACACTGCCACCATACATAAGTATGTAATCCAAAAAATTTCACCAATAGTCAAAAAGATTGGTGTTGTATGCAAAAAAAAAAAAACACAGGCACAAGTGAACACACACACACACACACACACACACACACACACACACGCACGCACACACGCACACACACACACACACACACACACACACACACACACACACACACACACACACAGTCTTCACCTACCTGTTTCATGAACAGAACATGTCCGAAGCCTCACCTACTCGTTTCACGAACATCCCATCCAGCCAGCGACCATTTGTCCTACTCGTTTCACGAACATCCCATCCAGCCAGCGACCATTTGTCCAGCATTCACAAAGCCCACACAGCGAAATCCCTGTGAGAGCTCTTAGCTCAGCCCACATTGCCCTGCCTGCAAGGGAAGCAGCCCGGAGCTTCTCTGTTCTGTGCGGTCGTCGACTGCACAAATTCCTGGGTATCTCACAGCACAGGTTGCTGGGTACCTCTTTCTCTGCATCTGGACTGCTGGTAAAGGCAGTCTGAGTGTCCGCGCATGCGCAGAGGAGTCGGGACTCGTGATTTTTTGTTTCACAGATTTTTTTTTTCTTTTGTTTTTTTGTAGGTGGGAGGGCTGCAGTCTGGCAGTCCAATAGCACGAGCCGCCCCTGAATTTGTCCTAACTTGTGTTTTTATATCTATGTCTAGAAACAGCACAAGCCATCTGTGTGATACCCCTCAGTGTATGCATCATATACTCTCATTATATTCACAGTCTCTATATAAGGATCTGTCCTGCTAACTTAAAGTGGACTAAAGAGGTCCGTGGACATGATAATTATGAGCCTTGTGTCTCCCAGATCTGTGGATATGACATTTGTGAGTCTTGTGTCTCCAAGGTCTCTTGACATGACAGTTGGGAGCCTTATGCCTCCCAGGTGCATGGACATGACAGTTGTGAGCCTTATATCTCCCAGGTGCGTGGACATGACAGTTGTGAGGCTTATGTCTCCCAGGTGCGTGGACATGACAATTGTGAGCCTTATGTCTCATTTTATTCATTATAGTGCTTCTGTACTGATGCCATCCTTAGCAGAAATAATTATTTTCCACAAGACAAAATCTGATAGCATCCAGATTCAAAGAAGAAATTTATAATATAAAAATGGAAATTAAGAATAAAGCTGCATATGTTCTTGCTATTTGCACTGTATTCTAAACTTGCATGTTAAAGGGCATGCCTCTCTTTCTGGTGGTCACATCATTGTTATCAGTTTAGAGTTCTCAGCTATGACCATGCCTCTTGTTTCACTGATGAGAGTCTGACAGGAATGCATGATAAAATCTGTGATTTAATAATGCCACTTCGCAGTGCCTGCAAGAAAAATATAATGAGAGCCAGGGATGCATTCAGTTTTGCTACATCTGGTAGGAACTTGCCCATTGTGTGGACAGCTACAGAGTGAACAAGTAATTAACAGAATTCTAGGCTTATATAAAACATATTATTAGACACATTCTGTATTGTACTACCCAAAGGTGATTAAGAAAATGTCAAACACTTCTGTTTTGTGTTTTATTTTTTTAATAACTTTATAATTTTCTTTACAAAGTTTGACAGCTTACAAAACATGAAATACACAACTGTACATTTTGTTCTGCCAGAATTAATATTTTTGTAAAATCACAGTGATGGGTATTTAAACAAGCATGGCATGGTCCAGACTGCCACTTGCCGGATGGGCAGAAAACAAGGGGCGTGCTCTTCTTCCACAGATTGGTAATAATTTACGTTATTTGTTCTCAAGTGCAAGAAAGTCATTTCCATTCTAGATTTATGAGGCAAACAGGAGCAAAAATGAAATATCTGCTCTTTGAACTATTTCAAAAACTATCTGACTGTTGATACCAAGTCATACCCTTTATCAGAGTTTCCAGCCTCAGGGGCATGGAAGTATTCATTATGTATAGTAGTTTGTCAGTGAATACTTGACTTAAACTTGTATTCATTTTCTGAATGCTATGATTTCACACCTGTTCATAACATTTATTAACATTAACTGGATTTTCATTGCGGAAATATGATTTCAGTGCTATTGATAGAAAATGAAAATGGTCCTGGACGCGCCATGACTTATCAATCAGATGTTGCAAAATATATAATACATTGGTGAGCACAACAGCTGAAACAGCCAATCTGACACATTAGCAGTCCGTATCTACACTGCACTGTACAAGACCTGTGAAGTCAATATATAGTGATATACACCTGCGGGGCTGGTGTTAGCATTTTGGGGGCTCCCAGAAAATGTCAAGTTGGGGGCCCCTAGGCACTTCCAGTACATGTATCATCCTGTCAAATCCACACCTCCTAAGAAACCTTTTAGTTTGTGCTGCAAACTTTTAGGAGTAGTACACACAGACAGACCTGTAGCTACAACCTCTTACATTACACCAGGCCTATATACCACACTTTGTTGACCTGTCTAACAAAGGGACACTTACAGTTACTGGCATTTAGTTGCAACAATGATGCATTACAACTGTATGGAAAGGTCTGGACTTAAATGAAGTGATGACTAGGCCTACTGTTTCAACACCCCTGCACACCCTTCAGTCCTCTCCTCTGACACCCCCCTCCTGTTTTGGGGTCCCCAAACCATGCGCATTACTTTTTTCTTCCTTTTCTCACATTTTGCCTTGCTCTCAGCTTTTTCAGGAAGCCATAACGTTCTACGTGCTTTGAAGTGCATTTTAATTTTTTTCTTTTTACACAACCTTTTCATCCAATAATGGCTTGAACAGAAATTATGATTAAGGAAAGAAATTCACTGCTGCTGTTTAGCTTTAGTTTTCCTTGTATTCTTTCAGCACACATTTGCTGACTAAGACAGCTCAGTAATAACCATTTAGGAAATAAGTCAGTTAGGCTGGTGCCCCCAAAGCTGTAGTGGTTAATATGTGCCCCGGGATGCATTTTAGAGCATTATCTCGGCATTTTATTCCAATGGTGGCCTAAACAAAAATCATGAAAAAGAAAATTTCAGTCTTATTTTTTTCTTTCAAGGAAGACATAAGCTGCGCCCAAGGCTTAATGTTCAAAGTTGACAAAATAGTACCTCACAATAAACTAACAAGCCAGTTGTGGGAATACATAGGTCTTATCTGAGAATACTGCCTGCCTCCCTAACCCCCCACAAAAGACACTCACTGCCTATGCATCGCTCTGATGTTAGACGGGGATGAAAGCAGAGATTTAAATTGCCTTAGCCATATTTTTCAAGTGACTGCTGATATACGTTTACATAGTGTGCTTCCTCACTCCTAACCCTCAAAGTCAGCCCCATGTATATGTGCCTGATGTGTGATTGTGAGAATAATTTCAGTTATATATTCTAATTTGTTGCTCTTAGACAGTACACCACCCTTACACAAGCTATAGTAACCTTCGTATTCCACTGCTGAGGTCTGTGAGAAAAGTAAATAAACAATGACCTCACTGTCCTCAGCTCTAACATAAGCTATAATGACTTCATGTGCACACCTCTAAGGTTTGAATGTGATGAAAATTAAAGTTGTAATAACCAAACAATCCCCAGCCCCCCATAACCTACAGCAGCTTTCTGTACACACACATTTCAGCAGCGCTGGTTTTAGAATGGTGTGGTTGAAACCAGAGGCTATTGTCAGCTGTATCCTAAAAGGTTCATATCTCAGCACTCTTCAGGTTAAACAGTTCAATCAATTTATACATTTTTGTCCTCATTTTTCTTCAACCAGCAATAGCTTTTGTGGGTGTCCCCATGGAGTCAAGGATGATTAAGGGAGCACCCAGTACCCATTTATACAGTCTGGTGAGTAAGAACCACCAGACTCTAAGAAGATCTAAGTGCCTGAATGTTCTGTGATATAGTTTTTGTCTTACTTATGAAATATAATTTACTTGTTAGGTACATGTTTTACTGATACTTAGAAGAATAATGTCTGTGTCCTGGCATTATTAGGTGTGCACACAACTACAAATCAGTGATATGTGTCACACACAGAGACACACACACAACACACAACACACACACATAAGCCATAGCAGTACTTGTTTTGTACTTATTTCAGCAAACAGCAATACATTGTGCAACACTAGTACTGCCACACCAGATCAATAACTCCTGTCTAGCAATTGTCAAACAGCAGCAGGGGTAAGTCGCTTATTTACCTCAATGGGCAGTAATGCATACCTGTCACTGTTCCTGATTTCACAGACCTTCCCTGATTTTGTTCATACATTTGCTTTCTCCTTCATAAAAAGTTTGATTTGCTGGTAAATCATTCAAGATTACAAACAGTCAATCAATCTAGACATCTGAGTTTTACACTTATTGTCCAAAAATACATGTTGATGCAAAAGGTGTTATTCGATTAACTTTTTGAGCAAATTATAGTACTATTTAAAATATAGTCCTGATTCTGAGCCATTATTTTATTATTTTTTGAGATTGCACTGAACTCTTAAGCGAAGGAATTGAGAGTTATAGTATCTGGTGTTCTGCTTTTATTCATAAAACTCCCTGAAAGAGAAAACCATCCCTGATGATCGGAAGTATCAGCTCTTCTTAAAACCAAAATTTGCACTGAGATTGGTCACACTGGGCTGCTGATCTCTCTAGTGCTTACCCTGCTCATGTTCATTATCAACTTCATCCTAACAGGGTCATAACTCAGCCCTGTTCAGGTTAAAGACCATAATCAGGAAATTAATACATTTCCTCTTCCTCCTTTTCCCCAGCCAGCATCAGCTTTTGTGGGGCCCCCGCACAGTCAAGGATGATTAAGGGGGACCCCCTGCAGCCACGGGTATTGCAGGAACTAAAACTGGATATGAAGTTACTTTTAGTGGAGAACATGTCCAACAGCAGGATTTAACTAAGCCAGGGGCACTATGTCAGTGCTGCCTGTTACTTGACAAAACACTGTTACTACAACCAGAAATATCTTTGAATTTTAAAGGAGATATAAATAAGAGTTATTATCCATGTCATGTGGTTTAGTAAATATACAAGAATGCTGTAGTAGCTTTTGTTGGTTTGACAGACATTACAAAATATGAGGTTAAGACAATTTGCTGTTGTTGGGGCCCCCCTGGGAACAGGGGGCCCCCAGCGACTGCAGGGTTCGCTGGTGCCTAAAGCCGGCTATGTGCACCTGTATGCTAATGGACAGTGGCAAGCATGTGCTTTTCAGTGGGATTCTGTACAGCATCACACTGGGAAGCATGTCTATTCACAAGCTGTAGTCTCAGATTTGAACAGAAGGTAGTACAGCTTGGCTATTCCACATCAAACCAGAATGCCAGGAAAGAATGGTAGTGCTGAATACATGCAATAATAATAATAATAAAAAAATAAATAAAATAAAAAATAAACACAAGGATAGTAAATGTCTAATTATCTGCTTTGGAAAACAGTAGTTAACACCAGTTATAATTATATCTATTTTATAATCCTTAATTTACTCATTACAGTAGCAGAGGGTTCTGAAGATGTGTGGAATGGTAATGTGGCAGCACCTGCTCTCTAAGAAGATAGACATGCCAGGGCCCTCTATCACATGTGCAACACTTAAAAATTCTGGGTTCCAAAACTGCAAAAAGTAATGTGCGATTACACTAACAAATCAGTAAATTTTACAACTTGTTATACCATGTTTTTGGAGGGAGGCTCTGCCTCCTTGCACTCTCCACACCCCTATTACAGAAATAAACACACATTAGTTATTTTATACACACATGCACAGTAACTCCAAAATTGTTTCCTCCATGGGGGGAATATTGCATTTGCACTTGCAGTCCCCCTAGTCTGAGAATTACAGTTACAGTCCTCATAATTTCATCACTCACCCCATCCCCATGTCAATAGCTTTGACAATAAATACTGGCAGGGATGCTGTTTGCTAATACAGAGGAGCCATGGCTGACTAAGTTTGCTAATGACTGCAAATCTGTTGCAATCATTGAATCCCCAAATGATGTCAATATATTTCAAGAGGGACGTACACAAACCAATGATTGGTGCTAAAGCCATAGACTTGTACTCAGTGCTAAAAAATGCATTATAATCCCCTTCAGTAAAAATTATATCTATGCAGACTATAATATAAATAATAATACCATAAGTAACAACTCAGTAGTGAGAGACTTGGGAACGGAAGTTGACAGTAACCTAAACATTGACCACCATATGCCTAATGTTGTAAGGAAGGAGTTCTACATCGCACACCTCATTAACAAAGGCATTGCCTCAAGAGCAAAAGAGGTCATAACACCCCTGTACTAGATCCTCAGTAGGCCAATAATTGAGTACAGTGCTTCCTTTGGTATGTATCTTTCCAGGCACCTGCAACAATTTGAGAGACCTCAGAGATTTCTAACCAAAAAATTTCAGGGTCTCCAGCACATGTCATACACTGACAGACTGAAGTCACTGTCACTGTACTCAGTAGCATACAGATTACTTACATGAAACTTGTGCCTGGCCTAAAGAGCAATTTCGGATCCAAACCTAATGGAAATGCTGCACATCAGCAAGTCAAATGGGACAGGGGTCACCCGCTCCAGGGACCTTAACCTGGCCTGCGACATAAATAGGACCTGCTGGAGAGACAGATATTTCTCTCAGAGGATGCCACTTCTCTGGAATAGTCTACCATTTCACATCAAACAGAGCCCCTGTATGACCCTGTTTAAGCATAGCCTGGATGACTGTATTGGAAACTGCAAATTCCTGCCAGGGATTTCACCTATGACCATCTTAGAGATGAGCAGTCATTACTAAGTAAGATTTCTAGTTTTGGCAAGATCCTTTGTATTGGGTTTCTCTAGTATTATATTGGGTACACACAGATAGGTGTATAAAGATCATAAGGTGAATAGCCCAATAACCACCTATGAACCTATAATAGTGGATGCATTAATTAAGGAAACTATTGTAACAAAGAATGTGTTGTGGTGAAATATATAGGGTAGTGCATGCTAGTCCATCATAGCCATGATATTCTTCTGTCAGACTGGGTCCAGAATAATGCTTTGACATGAGGTAAGTGGGATAAATATCAGCATGCCTTTGTTGAAAACAAGTCATGTCAGTCCAACCTGATTCAGTTTTATGACAGGGTTACACTGGGACTTGATAAAAGAAACATATTCAATGCCAGGTACCCTGCATTCAGTGAAATCTTTGATTCTGCCCCTCACAAGAGGTCAATGGATCAACTGAATAGATGCGGAGTAGAAGACAAGTTGAATAATGGGTAAGAGGGATGCTGGGTGGTATAGTGCTACAAGAAGTGGTTGGGGAACACTATCAAAGGAACAAAAAGTGGTTAATGAGGGTCCATAGAAGTCAATTCTAGAACCATCACCATTTAGCACCTTTGCGTCAAACACCATGAAGTACACTGAGAATGGGATCAGCTTGTTTGCAGAGGAAACTAAAATGAAGAGACAGTGGAAAATGGACAGCAAATCTTCAAACCAGCCTAATTAACTGGCTGACCAGACTGAAAAGCAGCATTAAAGGTTTAATGCTGAGAAGTGACTACATAAGATTCTTTGTAAGGATTCCTTTTAAATAGAAATTATTATTCTGAAATCTGTGCAGAAGGGATTGAAGGAGGCATAAGTGGGAGACTCTCCTCTGCACATGCATTACAAGGGTCAGTGTGGCTAAAAATGATTTGACTTCACCAAATAAACAGGGAAAATGCATATTAAACAGACTGAGGTCACCTGTTGTCTACTGCTGTCATCGTAGTGTGTGTGTGTGTGTGTGTGTGTGTGTGTGTGTGTAGGGAGGATGGTATTTCAAAAGACTTAAAACTGAAGCCACTTTGTTTATAGGGCAAAGCGCAGTGCTTATATCTTCTGCATATTTGGATGATTCTAAGCGAAACATAACTCATTAAGAATGCTGTTGATATTTGCTTTTCTCTCTAGGCTTTGAATGTTGTCAACATTTTAAATTGCATTTTCTCTTTCAGTGTATCATATATCGAAATGCATATCATATTGTCTGTTTGGGCATAAATTATGCTTGAAAATACATACAGTTTTAAAAACAGCAAAACTATTCATTATATCTTGTTTATGCATTTTAAATTTTGTAGCTGGAGTTATTCCCTCACCCCTCCTCCCAAAAAAATTGCAATTCTGTGTCAGATAAGACAGAACAGGAAAACTGTCAATAGTGGAAGTAAAACCGGCGGATGTTGTTGTAGTGCTGCACCTGTGAGGCGGTCTTGCTTGCTTTGTTGTTTCCTCTTGCTGCAGAGCTCATACAGGTTACCCTCAAACCTCAGCTTCTTTGACTCCTCACGCAATGAGTCCCACATAACTTGCGCTTCCAGCCTACATTCCAGCATAGCTGCCATGGCACACAAGTGGAAGTCATCCCAATGTCTGGAGAATTATAGGGAGAGAAAGAGAAGAAAAGGGAACAAGAACAAAAGTAAAAGTAATCAAGCAATTTTGTCATTTTTAATGTAGTTTATTAAAATGGAAATATAATTAAACACTTGTTATTAAAGTAGGCATGCTTGTCAAGTTCTAACTGTAGCCCTCTAATCTCAGATCTTAATTTGGGTCAAGAAATAACATGGTTTGTAGAGAAAATAAAAAATACAGTTCAGTTTAGGTCAACCAGCACAAGACAACTAATATATATATATATATATATATATATATATATATATATATATATATATATATTTTTTTTTTTTCATTTTATTTGTTATTCAGGTAAGGGTGGGTCCATGGACTGCTCTCAGCTATGATCTAGGCCATGCTAGAATTCAGAAAACAAAAATATACAGCATAAAACAGATTCAGGGCAATACAATAGAATTATTATGAAAAATAAAAAAGGGAATGACAGTATATACTTAATACTATAAGAGAAGACAAGACAGCATTATATACAGAGTACATATAAAATATTTTCATTACATTTTTATTTATTTATTTTATTATTATTTATTTATTTAGTACATTTGTTTACCAGGTAATGTCCGACTGGTCCAGGATCCTGTTTTCAGCAGAGGCTCGGGGAGAAAAGCTCCATTAAGTAAAATACTAAAGAAACTATCATTACTAACAAAATTGACAATATTAATTCTATACAAAACAATTAAAGTTTAAGTAACACAGCATATACAGTGAAGCAATTAGGGAGATACAAAATACAATGGGCAATGACAGTGACATAACAGTTGTAATACAGGAACAGCTATATTGTATATTAAACTATGTCCAAGATGCTGAAGAAAAATGTAGGATATTGGCAATACTGTGAGATACAAATGGGAGGGATAGTAGACACAGGCAAGGGCTAGAGTTAGAAGGAGAGGAATTAAAGGTGTAGTTAGGGATAGGCAGATTTAGCCTGGAGTATGGCAGGAGCCAAGCCAGTGATTAGTTAGGTAGACCTTTTGGAGTTGTTTGAACTCATGATAGTTATTGTGATGGCCGTGTACTGGCCCAGTAATCAAGGAACCTCAATCCTCACCACTAGCACCTTTGAGGGGAGTCCACATTGGGAGGATAATAAGTTCACACACAGTAAAGTACAGTTTCTCTTAAGAGCACACAGAGATCACAGTCAGTCTGAGGCTGATTTCTCCCTTTATCTCTAGATCCCCAATAAGACTCCCCACTGGCATAGCTATAGAGTACAGATCTCAGCCAAGTGGTCAAGCCAAAACCTCCAGCATCTTCTATGTCCAAAAAGTGCTTTGTGTCCTTGCCCAAGTAGCTGAAACACACACACTTTGAGATATGAATTAGGTACAAATACACAGACACTCCTGGGAAAGGCTGGCACAGGTTCTCCAGCTATGTCCCTCTTGCCCATACTATAAGGTAGAAATCACTGCCACCAACCACTACTTATCAGCTACTATAAGGCCATTCTCAAAGGGTGACCAATTCCACTGTGTGCTATTACTGTTATCCAAATAATAAAATAAGTGCAACCCCGGGCTAAGGCTATTGTGCAGTGGCTTAGTACAGTATCACCAAATACATGCAAAGTACTCTAAGAACTTAAATTATCTCTACACAAAACAGCCACAGCTGAAAGGTTTAAAATATTTAATAATAAATAATAAAAACACAGGACAATACTCATTAATTCAACACAGTGCTAATAGAGAATTCAGAAATCACAGGAAAATGCTTTAAAACAATATTGTAGGACAGTCTGATATAAATATAAAAAAACAGCTAGACTAATCTGGCTATTCTATCTCTAAGAGAAATACTATGTTCTAAATAACTTTACTTACGGAGCAAAGCAAGTGCTAGTGAGTGGATGTTCTTACTACATCCAAGACAAGATACAAAATGCTATTCTTTCTTTCTGTTCTTAAATTGATAATACCCAGTACTGCGGAGTCATTTCAGATTACATCTTTCTTGACACTTCTCTGGTTTAGTTTCCCAGGCCCACAGAATTTTAACATTTCTTTTTTTAATCTGCACCTGCATGAAGCCACAACAATAAAAAGACATTTTACATGTAAAACCTAGTAATTATCTCTTGTCTTAAAACAACAGAAATAATTTCTTAGCCCAGACATCCTGTCTCTGAGCTGGAGATCAAACATAGTTGTAAAATCCTTTACTTAACAGCTTTCTTCCAGCTGGGTACAGTGTGGTTACATTTTTGAAGCTCAGTACAACATATAACTTAATCAAAACATATAGTTCTTTTTATATTTGTAAAACAAGCCTGTGGATTTTATTAATATTTACAATGACACTGAATTATCTGCAAAATTCTCTCTGGCTGGGCTGGCAGCCCCTCAGTTTTTCATAACCCCCAAGAACTCAAGCTAGTTTTTCAAGTGTCCCTTGAGAAATGTTGCTTGAGAAGGTTGAGTCTATCTGGGTATACCTTAACCCATTCCCTGTCTTGAGAGCCCATCTGCACTGGCATTGCTAATCCCACTGCGGTGCTGCACTGACATATCATATGCTTGCAACCCTAGGCTCCACCTGAGTAACTTGGCATTTTGGTGGCTGGCTTGATGTAACCATGTTAGGGGATTGTGATCTGTAACTACAGTGAATTTTCTTCCATGCAGATAAGGCTGAAGTTTTTGCAGTGCCCACACTATGGCTAGGCATTCCTTTTCTACAGCTGCATAGCATTCCTTCCTGTGTTGAAGCCTATGATTGAGATAAACCACTGGGTGCTCTTCTCCCTCTGAAGAAATCTGGCTAAGTACAGCCCCCACCCCATGGTTTGAAGCATCCACCTGTACAACAAATGTTTTGCTGTAAACTGGACTGGCTAACACAATGGTCCTCCCAAAGCTTCTTTAAGCTTCTGGAATGCCTGCTCACATGCCAGGGTCTACACTAACTTATCTGGCCTATTTTTCCTTGTCATGTCTGTGAAGGGAGCAGTTATGGTACTATAACTGAGGATGAGCTTTCTGCAGTACCCTGCTGTCCCTAAGAATGCCCTCACCTACTTTTTCGTAACAGGTGCAGGCCATGCCTGAATGGCTTCCACTTTGGCAGGTTCTGGCCTGATCTTACCACTCCCCACTCTATGTCCCAGGTAGGAGACCTCTGCCATACCCACCTGATATTTGCTGGGCTTAATGGTCAGCCTTGCCTCTGTAGTCTGCCCAGCACCTCACTAACATGCTGTAGGTGCTCTTGCCAGAAGTGGCTATAGACGGCAATATCATCTAGGTAAGCAAGGGCAAACCCTCCTGCTCCTGCTAGTATATGATCTACCACCCTCTGGAAAGTTGCTGGGGCATTTTTCATCCAAAGGGCATCTTTGTGAACTCATACAAGCCAAAAGGAGTCACAAAGGCTTATCTCTCTATAACACTGGAAGTCAAGGGCACCTGCCAGTAACCCTTGGTAAGATCAATGGTGGTAAGATACTTAGCCCCATCTGGCTGCTCTAGGGCTTTATCTGTCCTAGGCATGGGGTAAGCAACTGACTCTGTGTGACTATTTAATTTCCTGTAATCCACACATAACCTGGTGCTGCCATCCTTCTTTGGGCACCAGCACCAGTGGGGAGGCCCAGGGACTGTTGGACTCTTGAATTACCCCTAATTCCAACATTTCCTGTATCGCCTCTCTCAGTGTCTGTTTGACTCTCTCAGGCACCCTATAAGGGGCCTGCCTAATAGGCCGTTGGGGTCCTGTATCCACCTGGTGCTGCACCAGGTGGGTGAACCCTAGTTTCCCAGTGAACATGTCCCCAAACTCATGTAACACTGCATGGATTTCTCAAACCTGGGTAGGAGATAGCTGCAGGGACATTGCTACCCCCTCCACTGAGGTGTCAGTCCGAGCCTCACTGAGGAAATTAGTCACCAGATCTCCCAAAGACTCCTCCTGCAATCCACTGCAAATACTCAGCACAAGGGCCTCCTATCATGGTAAGGTTTCATCATGTTAACATGGTACAATCTGTGTCCCTGCCTCCTGCCTAGCAGTTCTACCATGTACTTAACATTACTGGCCTTCTTTACCACATTGTAGGGTCCCTCCCAAGCTGATTGTAGCTTATGTCTGTCAGGAATGAGAACTATTACCTGCTGCCCTACAGCATACACTCTAGCTTGAGCATTCCTGTCATACCAGACCTTTTTCTGCTATTGGGTTTCTGCCAAGTTCTTCTGGTCCAAGCCCTTGAGTTCCCTAAGCCTTGTCCTGAGGTTTAGGACATATGGCACAACAGACTCCTTGTGAGATTCACACTCACCTTATCACTCATCATGAATTAAATCTAGAGGCCCCCTCACCCTATGCCCATACAACAACTCAAAGGGTGAAAAACCTGTGGATTCCTAGGAAGCCTCTCTGTAAGCAAACAGATGGGACAAATATTTGTCCCAATCCCCCTTAAACTGGTCTGCAAATGCTCGTAGCATGGTGGTCTTTAGGTGCTTCACCTCACAGTACTTCCACAGACAAGCCAGCAGGTCTGACATGACATTGGCACCTCTGTCAGTCAGTATTTCTTTCGGGGAAACCTACCTTGCTGAAAATCTCTAAGAAAGCATTTGCCACCTTTTCCGTCTCAATGGAGGACAAAACCACTGCCTCAGGGTATCTTGTAGCATAATCTACTACCACTAGGATATACGTTTTCCCTGTGGAACTTGGGGTACTCAGAGGCCCCACAATAACCACAGCTACCCTCTGAAATGGCTTCTCAATCAAAGGCATCAAAGGAGCTCTCACCTTGTCTCCTGCTTTGCCTACCTTTTGGCACTGCTCATAGGTCCTGCAGTACCCTGTTACATCTCTGGAAATCCCAGGCCAAAAGAAGTTCTGCATAATACATCTCTTTGTACATTTTATGCCCATATGACCTGCATATGTAATATCATGGGCTATGGCTAGAAGTGCCAGATAGTAGGCTCTAGGCACTACCAACTGCTGTATTCTCTCACCTTCTAGCCCTCCCTCAGGGGTCGACTCTCTATATAGTAACCCTTTGTCCCAGCATACAGAATCCCCCTTCCCTTGTGAATCAGGTGCCTCACTAGCTACCTGCCTCAGGCCTCTTAATGTAGGGTCTGAGAGCTGAGCCTGTCTCAACTCTTTCTATGTAACCCTTCCCAGCTCCCCTTCCACAGAAAGTCTGGCATCCTCTGACAGCAGTGCCTCACTGTCACCCTGGGTACTACTACTCACCTCTGCCCTTGCAGCCACTCTGTCCAAGAGAGCATCAGTACCCACAAGCAGCTGTGGCTCACCTTCAGTCTCACTGCTACAGAGTAGCTCCCTCCCTGTAGTTACCACCTCACCAGTCCTGGCTGCAAATGTACACTATGTCTGGGTCTCCCCAGGCTACCAGACTCACATGCTTGTCTCCAAGCCTGACTGCTTGTAACTGCATCAGCACATGGTACTGCATTATCAAAATCCTTCCCTATCAGGACATCTGCAGGATGGTAGTTTGGTACCCCTGTTGTCTCAAGGCAACCTACTACTGGCATTTTGTCTTTCCCACTTACTGGCTCCCTCGCCTTTTATTCCCCACCTTGCCTCTGTGGACATCTATATGCAATGTGGCCCCACTGGTTGCATTCAAACCATTTAACCCTAGGTCCTGGACATATACCTGGACTAGAGGATTATCCTGTTACTGGCAGATTCTGTTGGGGCAGTCTGGGCTATCCACCCTGGGTTCCCTTAGACCCATGAGCAGCACTAGGTGTCCCTTTCCTGTGCAGTGATGCCCTTTTTGCTAGGTATAGGTCTCCCTTCTTCCCCAACTCATCTGAAGTAGCACATTGTCTATCAGCTAACCAGATTCTCATGTCCTCAGGCAAAGTGCTAAGGGCTTGTTCCCTCACCAAAAGGTCTGCCAGACCTTCAAAAGTGGTGACCAGACATCCACTTACCACCTAGGGAAATAAGTGCTTAGTTCAGCAACATATTCACACACACTTTCATCTGCCTTGTGTCTATGCTCACGAAATATTTTCCTATAAGCTTCAGGTATTAGCTTAAAAAAATTCTAACAAACAAGTCTTAGCAGTATAGTTAAATTCATGATCAGCTAGTTTATACAGCACAGTTAGAGATTTACCATGGAGTAATGGGGTCAGGGACCATACCTAGAGCCTTTGGTCAACATCATACTGTTTACATACCCTCTCAAACATATGAATAAAACTATCAAAATGATCCCCCTCTGTAAACTGTGGAAAAAATTTACTTACCTTATGTGCTTCTGGGGTCCAGTTACTCCCTTCCCCATTACTCCATGACTCTGGTGAATAGTCAGCATCTCCTTTTCAAGTTGCCTCTGCCTCTCCTTCTCCTCAGCTTCCATTTCCAAATGCCTGGCCTCCAACTTAAATCTCTTTACCTCCAGATGGATTTTTAAGTCCTCTGTAGAAAGGTTCAGCTGTCCATTCTCTGAATGTTGTACATGGCCAGTCTGATTATCCTCCTGGTTGCTATTTTCTGATGCAGCTGTGACCAAAGATGCAATCATGTCTGCTTTAGTCAGGTTTCCATGCACCAGTCCTTTAGCCTGGCACATCTCAGCCAACTGGCTCCTTTGCCAACTTGCCATACTCCTCTGCTGACATGCTTGCCTGCTCTCCCTGACTACCTAAACTAACAAAAGAAATAAAACAATTGTGATCTGAACTCTGAATGTTCACTGCATAGCTGATTTAGAGTACAAAAACACCTTCAGTGATCACTGTACACAAGCTACAGGAATTCACTATCCACACCACTACACGCCAGTTAATATGTGATGTAGCTAACTCACCACTATCAAACGTGTCTATATCATATTATCATACGATGTAAATAGTGAACGCTATTTCATCGTAATGATAATATCAAAACAACAAAATATCGAACAAACGGAACAGTGAATTTTTTCCCAAGGAAAAAATTCGCTGCTCCGTAAAAAAAACAAAAACAAAAACATAAACACAAATTTAAGGGAGGGGCTTCGCTCCCACAACCCCCCCTACTTAAATATATCAAATCCGAGATTGCACCATAGTGGAGGAAATGACAAAATCCCGAAGACGGCCCACCAAATTTTTTCCCTGGGAAAAAATTAGATGTTCCGTGACTTTGCTATTTTGCCATTTCGACAGTATCGGATCGACTAAATAGCATTCGCTATTTAGTCCATTCGATAATATCATATAGACCCCTATCAAACAATTAATATTTGATGTGGATATCCCACCACTGCCAAACAATTAATATGTGATGCCCATGCACTGGCCCAGTAATCAAGGAACCTCAATCCTCACCGCTAGCACCAGTGAGCATTATCCACATTGGAAAGACAACAAGTACACAGACAGTAAAGTACAATTTCCCTTAAGAGCACACAGAGATCACAGTCAGTCTGGGGCTGGTTTCTCCCTTTCTCGCCAGATCCACAGTAAGACTCCCCACTGGCATAGCTATAGGGTACAGATCTCAGCTGAATGGTCAAGCCAAAACCTCCAGCACCCTCTCTGTCCAACCAGTGCTTCATGTCCCTGCCCAAGTAGCTGACACACACAGACTTTGAGATATGAATTATATACAAACACACAGCCACTCCTGGGGAAGATGGCACAGGTTCTCCAGCTATGCCACTCCTTCCCAGCCTATAAGGTAGAAATCACTGCCACCAACCACTACGTATCAGCTACTATAAGGCCCTTCCCAAAGGGTGACCAATTCCACTGTGTGCTATTACTCTTATCCAAATAGTAAGTGCAACCCATGGCTAAGGCTGTTCTGGAGTGGCTTAGAACAGTATCACCAAATACATGCAAAATATGCTAAAAAAGTAAATTATCTCTACACAAAACAGCCACAGTTGAAATGTTTAAAAAAGACATTTTACATGTAAAACCTAGTAATTATCTCTTGTCTTAAAACAATAGAAAGAATTTCTTAGCCCAGACATCCTGTCTCTGAGCTTGAGATTAAACACAGTTGTAAACTTCTTTACTTAATAGTTTTCTCCCAGCAGGCTGCACTGTGGTTACATTTTTGAAGCTCAGTACAACATACAGTTTAATCATACCATATAGTTCTCTTTACATTTGTAAAACAAGCCTGTGGATTATATTAATATTTACAAAGGCATAGAATTATCTACAAAATTCTATCTGGCTGGGCTGCCAGACCCTCAGTTTTTCATAGTTATAATTTTTTGTTATGGGCTGAGGAAGAGTATTCCAAAGATTGGAGATTTTGTGAGAGTAGAGGGAGTCCCATTGGTCATTGCGAGAGTGGGTAACTTTTAGCATGCGTTTGTCGACGGAGGATCTGAGAGTCCTGAGATTTACACTAGGTTAGACTATGTTAGCTACAGCAGGTCAGTTACTGGGTTGGTGGACTAATTTGTGGGTTATGGTGAGTTAATTGAATAATAAAAGGTTAGGAAGTTCTAGCCACTTGATCTGGGAGAGGACTGTGCAGTGGTGAGTTCTGTATGGATGATCAGTGGCAAATTTGGCAATTTTGTTGTAACAGGAGTCTAGGTTATTAAGGTCAGTTTTTCATAGGTTTGTAAATATATGGGCTTAGTAGAGGAGGGTGGAAAGCAGATGAGATTGAGAAATGGCTAGCCTAGCACTTTCAGTGAGGTATTGTTTGGCCCTATAGAGGGTGCCAAGTTTGCAGTGTACTTCTTTGATTGTCAGGGAAATACGCTTATCAAATTTTAGATGCTCATCTATTGTGACACCTAGATATTTGTTCTGGCTTGTGGGTTCTATCATGATGCCGTTTGAGGAGTGGATAGTAAAGGGAGGACTGTATAGGCTTGGATTTATTATTTCTGAAGACTATTATTTTAGTTTTGTTAGGGTTTAGTGTGAGTTGATGTTCGGTGAGGTATTTTTCTATGTCCTGGAAAGAAGTTTGCATTTTAATTTGAAGTTCCTGGGGTGAGGGGGCTGAGCAGATAAGTATAGAATCATCTGCGTACTGGATGATGGTGACTAGTTGAGTTGCAGAGCTGAGGTTGTTTGTAAATATGCTAAAGAGGTGAGGGCCTAGTATGGAGCCTTGGGGTACACCAAATGAGAAGGGGAGTAGGGGAGAAAAACTGTTCTCCCATTTGGTGGCTTGCTGATGATTAGAAAGATAGCTATGGAACCAGGATAGGAATGATGAACTGAGGATATAAGTTGAGAGTGTATTCAGAAGTAGTTGGTAGGAAATGGTGTAAAAAGCTTTAGACATATCCAGGAAAATAGATGAGACTAGCTGGCCTTCATTTATGAGTTGTTGAATGGTGTTAATAAAATACATTAGGGCAGTGCTAGTGCTATGTTTAGGTCTAAAGCTGTGTTGAGAGGTGGATAGTATGCTGTGATTAAGGAAGTGGTTGAGGAGTTGGTTGTGGATGCATTTTTCTAAGAGTTTGGCAAGAGGTGAGAGAATGGCTAAGGGGCGGTAGTTAGTTAGTTCTTTAGAGGGTCCACCTTTGTGGAGGAGAATGATATGTGATATTTTCCAGAGAACTTGTTCTGTGATGGAATGGTTAATCAGGATAAATATGGGGTAGGCAATTGAATAGGTGGCAATTTTTAGAAATTCATTGGGTACTTGGTCTGCTGCAAGACAGCATGGTTATAGTTTAGATAGGAGTGTTTTATGTAGCTAGTTTGAATGGTAGTAAAAGTGAATGGGTTAAGGTGATCTGAGACAGGAATGAGAAGAGTAAGTGGTTGATTTGCCTGGCTGTGCAGCAGGGAAGTGATGGCATTTATAAAGTGAGAGTTGAACTGAGTTGCCACAGGGTTAGTATTGTTTGAGGTGGCTGGTGCAGGGGGTGGGTTAAGACCTGGGCTGAGGAGATATTCAATGCTTTGCCAGAATTTTTGGGGGTTGTTTAGGTGCTTTTGTTGACATGTTTGGAAGTATGTTTGCTTATCTGTTTTTATTTGTTTCTTAGCTAGGTTACGTAACTGTTGATATGTGATGAGGTCTATTTATCTTTGGTTATATGGTAAGCTGTCCAGGCCCTATCCCTGCATTTGAGTTTTAATTTGGTGTCTCTGTTTACCCAGGGGATGTGTTTAGCTTCTGAGTGTATTTTCCTTTTGGGAGCGAGATTGTTAAGAGTTTTGAGAAAGGTGTTACTGAAATACTGAACGGCCTGGTCTAGTGGGAGGTTTTGAAGTAGTGTCCAGTTGCATTGTTGAAGTAGTAGGTTAAAGGTTGAGGGGAGACATTTTTTTTACAATGTACATATTTGTAAATGATGTTGCTATGGGCATGCACATGCTTTTCTGTGTAGAAGGGTTGGAGAGTGGTCACTTAAGGAGTCTGGAAGGCAGCCAGCTAGGTGACTTAGGTTGGGTTTGTTAGTTAATATCCAATCTAATGTTGACTGCTTTTTGGATTGCTTGTGCAAGTTGGATAGTATATGGTTTGGGTGAAGTTGAAAAGGCTTAGGAAGTTAGAGGGGTTATTGGATGAGCTTGAGTGTCAGTCAAGGTTGAAATCACCAAGAATTATAGTCTCTTGGCTGAAACTGATAGATGCCAAAGAGAGTAGACCTTCAGTGGTGTGCCAGGGGGGAGATAAATGGCTATGATAATTATAGTTTTCTTTGGGTTGATTTCAAGGTGGGTAGGTCTGGATGGGAACAGTTTAGTTGTTCAATTTTGAGGGTGTCTTTAAACATAATGGCAACTCCACCCTCTCCTTTGTTTACCCTGTGTAGTCTAATGATGTTATAGCTGCTCGTGATGACTTCTTTGTCTTTAATGTGTAGCTTTAACCAGGTTTAAGTTATTACAGCTATGTCAGGTGAGTAGGTGCTTAGTGCAGCATGGAATTCAGCAGTTTTACTTATGATGCTACTGAGATTGAAATTAGTAAAGAGCAGGTCAGTATTACAGTTTTTTTGGAAAAGCAGGGTAAGGGTGGGGGTGCGTGGTATATTGACTAGAATTTATAGGGGAGTTAGTGGGAAAGGATGGTTGGCAGGGTGAGGAGGTTGTATTGGGTCGTTGGTTAGGATGGATGTCAGCTTGGAGTTTAATTTGTGTTATACAGTGTAGTAGACAATATCTAAGTTTGTTAATTAGTTTCTGATGTCTGAGAGCTGAAGAATTAGAACAGTGGGTGTGTATCTGTCTGAAGGGTAGGAAAAGAGAGGTTGAGCTGTTATACAGTTGTGGACTGATGTTAGTATAGGTGTGGGAGTGTGGCTGTTGGATGGACAGTGGAAGTGTAGGGGAGGTGTCTGATTTTGCAAGAGTGGAGAAAGGTGGAGTTGTACATGAGGTAGAGAAAATTCAGTAGGAAAGTACTGGTTAATAAGGAGTAGCAGTGGTGCATGTTGGGTAGTTAGGAGGGGATAGCAGAAAAGAACTGAATGAGGAGGGGTAGAGTGAGACTGGATGAGTGTCGCTGATGGAATGTATAGTGGAGTGGGCGGGGTTGATATGACTGGGTTGGTAATTGAGAGGATGGGTGTGGGTAAGCTGAGGGGAGGAGGGGGTGTGGTTTGGGCAAGTATAAATTCAAGGAGAGTGGGGGTGGGTAGGAATGGGGGTAGGGTAGGGGAGTGGAGAGAGCCCAAGGGAGTGAGGGCGAATGCAGTGGGGTTGAGCCTGGAACTGTAATAAACCCAGCAAGAAACTATCAGCTGCCAAGACAAGATGTTACTCAGAAGTTGTACAGCGTGCTTAGTACACTCTGCAGCCTGATACAGCAGTTGGAGTGCTGGAGCTTGGGTGGGCAAATAGAACAGGGCTTTATTATATCCAGCAGAGTATACAAAAGATTAGTACCATGTACAGAAAAATGGGAAGAAAGAGGGGGAGGCCGGAGACATTCTGGTGATGTGCTACTAGAGGTTGGGGGTAGAGATTCGCATTAACATATTACATGCAATATGGCTAGGAGGCTGACACATGCATTTACTGTTTTTTGCAGGCATTAATCAAAGAGACCTGAATGTGGAGTTTCAGAATGCAGGGGTATGGTTGCTTTCCACTAGCAAGGATGGGAGCTTACAGCCTAGATGTATTTTCAGAGGATATGTGTAATCCAGCTCAGGATGCACATCACCAGGATGTGCTGGCATCCATAATAATAGGGACTAACATTTCATATTAGGTAAAACAGATTACCTCAAATTAAATAAGTTATATGTTCTCCTTTTATGGAATTATATTCAGAATAAAGCAGCTGTGCATGACTACCATCCAAACGGCTTGAGCTCATTTATTGGCCTGGGCACTGGAGGATCTTGGGTGAGAGGGAAATACTAATACTTTGTATTACTCTGATGAAGCCTTTGGTGTATTAAAGGTGAAAGCGCTTAGTAAGACCTTCGTTTCACAGTTGTAATTATTTATTTAATTTGGTGCCTTTTTGGTCTGTTCGTCAAAGCGACGTTCTGGTTAAGGGATTACAGCCTGGTTTTCTTCCTAGTTTGGTCGTGTTTCAGTTTATTGGTGTGTAAATACTAAGGCAATGCCTGCTTATCTCTCTATATCTTAGGGGAATGGGTTGAGGTATGTCCTTTCTCTTTGCACATCTTTTATCTTAAGGTATGGCATTCCAGGTCCAGGGATGAAATCATTTCACTGCACTCAGGCCAATTACTGAGTACAATGTCCTTTTTGGTATGTAGTTTTCTAAATGCTTGTCACAAGTGGAATGACCACAGTGCTTTCTCACTAAGAAAATCATAAAAATGATGTGGACCATGTCAGCTTAGATCCTCACAGATCAATAGCTTAGTACATACCAATGAACCTAGAATTTGTCTAAGGTAAGGTGTAGGGTTACAGGAACCCTAATCCTGCCTCTAACCCTACACTTGCCTTACAAAATATTTCTGTAACATGGCCACTACACAAGCCACACAATATTACCCAGATATCCACTACACACACAGCATTAAATCTATCCCATTACCTAGCCTGTAGTCTAATCCTAAACTGCAACCTCTAACAATCTGTTCTTAGTGTCTGCCTGCCATAATTTACGTACATATATATTTTTTTCAGATCTGACTGGCAGTATCAAGAAATGCTCAAGAAAAGCCACTTATTATACTAGGTATATATTACAGCTATCCTTTTTGTAACAGTGCATCATTTACAGATGGTGGGACTATATTACTAAATCTGTAATCATCTGCATATCCAGTGATCAAAGGTTCCTTTCCTACCTTGATGCCAGTAAAAATGAGCAGCCTACCTGTCCCTGTAGGAAGTGACCTCAGCACAAGAAGCTGTAGTAATTGGTTGTTTTGGACCATTTCTAGCTCTTTTGTAGTTCACTGTTTAAAATCCGCATTTGCACGGTGTTGCACGGTTGTGCGCATAACGCAGTGCCGGTTAAACAAGGTTAAACTTTTTCTGGCTCTGCCAAGTCTGCTCTTCAAATTTTCCCTTAAGGAAGCTCTACTCTTAGTATAACCAGACTACTCACTATATTATAAGCCTAGCACTTGTTCTCAATACTTCTCTACTAAGTAAGCACTCTCGTACCAAGTAAAGCACTACATCTACTTACCACCCCTGTGAATATCCACTTCCCTTAAAGGTACAGCACTCCCTACTGTTCTAGCATGTCGAGTGGTAGATTACTGGCGTCGTCTCCAATTCAGCTGGTCAATCTGGGTATCTTGAGACAATGCTACAATTGTTTCATGTACAAAGACAACCCTCTCCTCCTCCCAACAAACACAAATACATGTGAGAGATGCAACTATATAGCCAAACTGGAGGCTGAACTCTCTCAACTCAGGGCTGGCATGATCAGACAGGAGGAGATGGCAACTACACACAACAATCCCTGTCCCACATAGACCTACCACAACTACAAACCAAACACATAAAAACACAAAGACATACTCGGAGGCTCTAATAAAAAACTTACCAAAACAACAGAGGCTCCCAAAGCAGACATACAAAAATCCACCACCTCAAAACAAAACAGATGCAACACATACTTCAATAAATCAGTGTGTCAACCAATCACAGCCCTTAAGGCCAAACACCTTGCCTGATACACTAGTAATAGGTGACTCTATAGTCAGACACACTGATGTCCCGCTGACCAGGCTGAACAAGGAGAAGGTGACTGTGAGCTGTCTATCGGGAGCTAGGATCCGCCACATAACACACGCACTCAAGTCACTCCAAAGCAAGTACAAATATGACTCCGTCATTGTCCATGCTGGTGTGAATGACCTGAGACGTATCTCCCTGGACTACATGAAAAGAGACATAGAGGAGCTCTCCGATTATGTACCCAGGCTGGTATGACCCTGACCCTGAGCAGCATCTTGCCCTCACCAAGAATGATACCACAATACAAAGATAAGATGATCAGCTTTAACAATTGGCTCAAGTACTGGTGTCATTCTAAGGGGATCCAATGTCTGTCTGCCTGGGATGACATGTTGCTTCACAAGGGATGGCTTACACCTGTCACCACTGGGCTTCCGGATATTGGCTAAGGCTCTTGTCACCTCCATAGTGCCTTTTTTAGGCAAGGCTCAAAAGACAAACCCACCTCCTTAGAAAACAAAAATGGAAAAAACTAAGGGTAATGCTGCTCAATGCCAGAAGTCTAAATCTCAACATGCAGGCACTTGATGCATTCCTCAGCATGGAGAACATCGACGTCTGTGCAGTAACTGAAACCTGGTTCAAGGCTCCTGAGAGCACCCCAGTGCTACCAGGCTATACCTCATATCATGCTTTTCGGCCCCAAAACCCGGGCCGAACCACAAAGGGAGGGGGAGTGTCCATATTCATCAAGGACACCCACACCTCCAGGTTAGTAGCAACACATGAAGCATCACAGACCATACAGGTGCAACTAACCATACGCAAAACTGCTATACAACTGGTAGGATGTTACAGACCACCCTCCCAATCTCAAGAACCCCACTCAGCCTTCCTGAAAACATTGGAGGATATGAATGTATCACAAAATACCATCATACTGGGAGACTTCAACTACCCAAACATAGATTGGGTACATTATTCTAGCCCTAATACCCTAGCCCAAAGGTTCCTGGAATTCATAAATTCAAATGCACTGGAACAACTAGTCACCTCTCCCACTAGGGGAGATAATATGCTAGACCTGATCATCACAAACATGGGGACAAAATGCTCCACACCGGAAGTATACCCCTCACTAGTGAGATCTGACCATAAACTAATCACCCTGGATATACATATCCCACCTCCACCCCCAGCACAAAAGACCACAGTGAAAAACTTCTCAAAAGCAGACTTCACTATTCTTAAGACTGAGATGGTATCCTTTAAGCCCACTGTGCCAGTGGATACCACATCCCACAATGCCGAATTCTTCACAAATGCTTTCTATGGACATCTCCAAGAATGCATGGATCATGCATTCCCAAACAAATCCAAGTCCCTCTCCACCAAAGGTAAGCGTCCTGTCTGGTGGACCTCCGCCATAAACAAATTGTATAACAAAAGAAGGAAGCTACTGCACGTCAGAGCAAAATCCCATGAAGGGAAGATATCTGATCAACATTAGCAGAAAACTACGTTCTCTCATACAAACATCCAAGGCCAACTTTGAGAGAAAAATCGCTAAGGACACTAAAGATAACCACAAAGCCTTCTTCAGCTATTTTAGAAACCTGGGCGGAAACCCTCAGATATGCTCAGTGTTGGTTCACAACAACAAAAAATACACTGAACCCACAGATATTGCCAACATTCTGGCTGACAGATTCAGTGCAAATTTCTCCCCTCCTTCACCCCCAAAAGAAGAAATAATTATCCCAGCTGAATGTAATCTCCCTGTTATCTCAGATGTCCAAGTGAGAACCGCCCTAAACAAAGCAAAAAACTCAGCATCAATGGGACCTGACGGTATCCCGGGGTGCGTGTTACGTGAACTCCAAGAGGAGCTAAACCCACACATAAAAATGCTATTTAACCTTAGCCTTACTTCGGGATATGTACCTGAACACTGGTGTACAGCAACAGTGGTCCCACTGCACAAGGGGGGTGCCTCTACAGACCCTGGAAACTACCGCCCCATAAGCTTAACTAGCCTGGTCTGCAAAGCTATGGAAAGAATCATTATGGAACTCATAAACAGAGACATAGGGGACCTACAGACACTTGACCCCACCCAGTTCAGCTTTGTAAAGGGCAGATCCTGCCTTTTAAACCTGGTTGACTTTTTGAAACAGTCACTAGAGCCATTGATGAGGGCAAAGCAGTCCATACAGCATACCTGGACTTGGCTAAGGCCTTCGACACAATACCCCACTCAGGCATCATAGATAAGCTCAACAGCTTAAAAGTAAACCCTTATGTCACTAGATGGGTTGCAAACTGGCTAAATGACAGAACCCATAAAGTTAAAATCGCTGGAGCAATGTCAGACTCAAAGCCAGTCACAAGTGGTGTCCCACAGGGATCTGTCCTGGGACCCCTCTTGTTCGGCATTTATTTCTCAGATGTTAAAGCAAACATGGGAGGGCTGTGGCTGACAAAGTTCGCAGATGACTGAAAACTAGGTGCCATAGTCGATACACCAGCAGACACACACATCCTACAAAAAGGCCTCACAGAAACGGACAACTGGTTCCGGAGTCACGGCCTTAAACTAAATGCCAAAAAATGTATAGTCATCCCCTTTGGGAAAAACAAAGTACCCACAAATTATCACATAGACAGCAACCCACTGAGTACGGAAAAAGTAATCAGAGACCTAGGGACCCAAGTCAACAGTGACCTCTCATTTGACACCCACGTTGCCAAAGTGGTTAGAAAAACATTCTACCTTGCACACCTCATCATGAAGGGATTCACATCCAGATCCAAGGAGGTCATTGTACCCCTATATTCCTCCCTCATCAGACCCATGATTGAGTACAATGCCCCATTTGGTATGTACCTCACCCGGCATTTGCAACAGCTGGAGAGACCACTAAAGTACCTCACCAAGAGGATCAAGGGTCTCCAACATATGTCTTATTCTGCCAGACTAAAGAAACTTCAGCTCTATTCAGTAGCATACCGCCTGCTCAGAGGTAATCTCTGCCTGATGTACAAGGCCATGTCCAATCAGGATCTGATGGACATGCTCCACCTCAAAAAATCCAAATCCATCAGGACCATGAGAGCTAAAGACTTAAACCTCGGCACAAGTATGAATAGGACATGCTGGAGGGATAGATTCATAACCCAGAGGCTTCCCATGCTTTGGAACAAGATCCTAGTTCATATTAGGCAGAGCCCCTCACTGACTCTCTTCAAGAGAAATCTTGATGAGTGGATGGGAGATCGTAAGTTTACCAAAGGGGTCACATCTGTGTCACTGCTAGACAGGGGCACAGTAAACTAATTCTATTATATAAGGGGACCTTCATTGTGTCACTACTAGACAGAGGCACAGTATTCTAAATTTATTCTGTACATTTTTTGTACCATTTCATGGGGTGGCAAAAGCCACATCACTATGGCTAGGCTTACAAATGCCCCAGGGCAGATAGCCTACTACTATACTATGAAACTATGAAACTATTCCATACAGAAGAACTTACAGCAAGTCTTGGGGGACAAAGCTGTTTACTCTCACAGATACAGTGATACCTGACCTCATCTATGTGTTATGATGGAGATCACAGAAGATTGCCAACATAGTTTATAAACTTTACATGGTTGATGGTATTATATCTTACACTACTTTGAGGCACTAACCTCAGAACAAAAATTCTGGGCCTCAGAGAAAACAGGATAGTTTTGCCACAGAAGGTGTTGCCACAGTGACACATAATATGCTTCTTGTCCTAAACCACTAGAAAAAACATCACACCCTATTCCCCAGGTACTGTGTGAATTTCCTGGAACATGACCACAAGTAGCAGCCCTGCAACAAACTTCCAAAATATGCAAGTGCACATTGGAAATGTATGGGCCTAAGTGTAAAGGCTTGGGGGTAATAAGTCCCCAGCTCCCATGATATTACAGAAGTATAAAACCACCCAGAGCCACTGTTCTTTGTGAATGAATAATTCTTGTGTAGCTCTGGTTCAGGTAGCATGTGATTCAGTCACAGTATTGCATACAGGGGGCAAAATGAGTGTGGGTACTCTAAAGAATTATGGATATGCAGTAAAATTCTGTTTATAAAGACCATGGAAGCTGTTATTTGGCAAGCAGCATCATTTGCTAAAAATTACATTTTTGGACCCATGTCTGAACAGTGTCTCAGAAATGTCATTCTTAGAATTAGTTTTCATATTCCAGTGACAGCAGCCTCATCTGTAAGATATTTTTTTTACCTTACCAGTTGACAGAGGTAGGGCACATAGCCATACCACAGTTATTGACATACTTGTCCTAAATGATATGACCTTTTTTCATGACATAAATTAATGCAGACAAAGTAATGCTTATAGCTATAAACAATGTACCCACACATGAACTGGTTCAGCAATACCTATACTTATGGGGACCAATAAAATGAAGTGTTTAGGAGTATGGACTAAATGGATTCTGCTATGGCAGCTAAGGGTATGTGGGAAGAGACTAAACAAAAGATAATACAATACAAAAACTAAGAAACTGGAATCTATTGTTTATGGATATGGATAGCAAGATACAAGAGTAACAAGAATGAAAATGTTTTTAGTCCCTTTAGTTTTATATACACATCAGGCATGTTTTTTTATCAATCAGTGGAGAAGTTGTGGAAAAAGTAGTTAATAAAGAGGATTTTATCTGGGATGGGAAGAGGGCGAGGGTCAAATGGGATTAGTTGATTCTTCCAATAGAACAAGGTGGTTTAGGATTACCTGATTTGAATGGATATTTTAGAGCTTCATATTTGAGCTCGCATACATAATACAAGCAGAAAGCTAAAATTCAAAGTGGAAAGGGATAATGATGAAGCAGGAGTGAAATTCAAGAAATAAGAGGAGAATGGGATTTTGGATGCAGATCCTTAAGGAAAATAACATCCATACTGTAGTCATAAAGTAGTATAAAGTATTCTAAAAACTAAGCCAAAGTGAGAATGGAGAAAAGAAATTCTGCCAATACGGATGACTGTAATTAGGGGCACAGAGAATAGTCAAAAACTTGCAATGGAACCAAGGTACTGATATCAAATAACTAGAGAGGGGAAGGGAGAAGGCCAAGAGGACATTTGGACTGCAGGCTAGAGACTGCCTTCCCTAGGAGGGACTGATATCTGAGCATAGGTCAAGAATAAGGCATAGGACAATCATAAGTGAAAGACCTGCTCTAGTACAGTTTTTAATTGAATTTAGAACAGAAGCTGCTGTTAAATGAATAATTAGTAAGGCACATAAAATATTGCACTATAACTATAGGAGTCAATCAGAGAAGGTTAGAAAAGATTGGGAAGAGAGACTGGATATGCAATTCAAAGGGAAACAATGGGAGGACATATGTATGTCTCCCAAAAATGCAATACAGCTAGGTGATTTAGGAGTTTTGCTTGGAAGTATTTGCATAGGTAGTTTTATACCCCTAGCAGACTCCAATTAATTTTTCCTCATTAAGATGGCAAATGTACAGAATTAAGTTTCTGGTGCCTCCAGGAACTTGGACTTGAATTTTGGTCATTTGTCTTCTGCTTCTAATAGTACTGGATTACAAAATGGAGGTAACAATTTAAATACATTACCTTTAAACATTATTATTCATCCGCGGTGGTGCAGCGGTAGCATTGTTGCCTCACAGCAAGAGGTTCTCCCGTTCGATTCTCGGCTGGAGTGCGGGGAGTGCCTTCTGTGTGGAGTCTGCATGTCCTCCCCGCAGTTGGGTGGGCATTCAAAAGATATGCATAAATGGGCACGCCTTTGTTAAAGGTTGAACGTCGAGCTGGCACCTGGGCGTTTGTCAAAATCTACTGCTAGTCATTAGTGGACCGGAGTTCTGCTGTGGTGACCCCTAACCGGGAAAAGCCGAAATACAACAACAACAACCTTTAAACATTATTAATGAATCTTCCAGTTCTTCAAACCACAGAGGACAGGTTTTGTCTCAGCCCCCTTTACTGGGTGAATGGTTACATTCTGAAGTGTTGTTCATAAAGTCCATGTTGGGGGATGTCAATTTTGAAGAAAAACTGGCTGAATTGGACTATAAATTATTGAAATAAAGAAATTACAGTTGGATAATGCATATTTCAAAGAATGTATTAAGGTGCATGTAGTACCAAAAGGCCTACATATGTGGCGTTTCCCATCTGGTCTCATTCCTAACTCTGAGTTACATCATGAACTCTTGAATTTGGTTGACAGGCATGGAATGGAGTATATGGATATTAACTGATGAAAATATGGCAGATCTAGAAATCTTGAACAATTCAATCATTCGTGATTTGCAATATGAATCATTTAAGTATGAACATATCTGCATTTTCAGGAGTATTGATGAACAGATCTGAAATATTCATTCCCACAAAGTTAAGAAGCTTGAGAGGGATAGATGTGAATATAAAGAAAAAAAGATGTACTCCAGCCCCCTCCATCTCAAGCTTGGGGTACCAGATTTAAGGTCAATGCTAATATTCATGCATCAGTGATGAGCAAACTGACTTGAGACAGGATGTGATGGATGATTTGTTGGAAGAGGAAAATGAGGACCATTATTTAGAATATGGGAACACTCCAGTTCTGCGGCAGTCAGAAAGGATTAGGAACTGATACTCCACTCAGATCAATGGAACAACAGGAATCTTCCCAGGCAGAACTGGAATACAACCCAACAAAACTGGAGAGAAGGAACCAGGAGACAGAATGGGAGCTGGAATTACAAGAAGTGGAATTAAATCCAGTCCCTGATGTTACATGTATGCTACTCCCATGCACCACCATGATGAATTCTACTGGTGATTCCACTGTCTACAGTTTTTCATCTGTTAACATTGATGCCTGTCATGGGGATTTATTTGCTTGAGGTGTAACTTTTGTATCTAACAGGCACATGGATGTTGCAAACACACTCATGGATCTTAAGGAATACTTGAGAAAATTACATTAAATTTCATGGTGATGTTTCAAAATGTGGGATCAGCCAGGCAACCATTAAAGATATCCAGAACTTATAATCCCCCGATTCACCCTGTGATTAACTGTTTTGAAAAAATCTGTGAGTTAGATATTCATAACTTGGCATGTTTGGATGGCAAGGTAAGAAAACATACTTTCAAAAACAATAATTCTAGAGAATAAACAGTGAGATTAAATGATTTATGAAGCAACAAAGAAATCAGGACCATGCAACCTGACAAAGGGGATGGATTGACCGTGATGAATATGTGTGACTATAAAATGAAAATTCGGTCCATTTTTGCATCTGACACCTAATAAGGAGGTGTCTGTGAATGAGTGCAATGTTGCATACAATGGAATAAAGGCAAATCTAAATGACTTATTTATTGACCAACAAATCTCGATTGATGATTATAACTACCTAATGTGACGTATCCTAAGATCCCCTACATGTTTGGTTTGCCTAAGATGCACAAAAACAAAGATCAACCACCTATGTGACCAATTGTTGATGGCCATGGCTCTATCACCCATCCCTTGGCCAGATTTTTGGTCACTAGATTAAAAAGTTTGGTTACCCAAGAGCCATATATTTGCAGTGATTTGTGGGATATTTTACAAAAAATGAATGACCTTCCCTTCAAAGACATACACTTTCATCACTGTGGATATCAAGGACTTGTATTCAGTCATTCCCCACGACTTAGGACTGGAATGGTTTTCTGAATGTTTTTGATAGAGGAAAATATCCCACAAGACCAAATTAATGTTTATGTCAATTTATTGGAGAGTGAATTAAAAAATAATTTTGTTAAGTTTGGTGCTGATTTGTTCTTACAGGAAGCAGGGGCAGACATGGGTGCAGCGTGTGGAGGTCTTTTTGCCAACATTATTATGATACAATGTGCAAAAAAGTTCTTATTTAACTCCTCTTTTTTGCATTATGTAGATTCTACACACGCTTTTTGGATGATGTTTTCATCCTGTGGGATGGTGAATCTCACGACATCCTTCATTTTTTTGGCATATATTAATCAAACAACAAAGTTTCTTGCATTCACCTATGAGAGTAATAATGTGAACATAGCTTACCTGGTTATATGGTTGGCCAAGAACAATACAAACAGAAGATTCATGCCAAAATTTATAGGAAACCCACACATTTGAACAGTTTTCTCCATTTTGACAGTTTGCACCCTATAATACAGAAAAGGGCAGTGGTCAAGGGACAGTTTGTGAGGATAGCCCAAATGACCACAGAAGATACTGCCTTTTGGGATGAGTGCATATTGCTGAAAAACATGTTTTTAAAAAGTGGCTATCCTACAAAATTTGTAGACAACTTGATGATAGAGGTGATCAATAAACGTGAGTCTCATCATTTTGTGCCAATTCTGGGAGGCCCTTGTGTGACCAACAATAGATGTCAGGAAGTCCTAGATGGTGGGGATACATCAGTGCCACCCATGGCAGGGACCACAAACACAAACATAGAGGCCTTCAGGAATTCTTTTATTACAACCTGTTCTACTGAAGGTTTCTCCATAAAATCAATTCTGGAAAATAATCTGTGTCTTCTCCTACAAGAGAATTACCATTTGTGAATATCTGGGGCCGGGTCCATGAGTGGTGTTCAAAAGGGGCAGGAATTTGAAAATAATATTAGAACACAGCTGATCCAAATACCAACATAAGCAAAATTCTGAATTTATGAGGATGAAAAAGTGTGGTTGTTGCTCCTACTGCCCCAATATGCTGGTGTGCCATGAAATTGTTTTGAACAACCATGTGGTTGCTATAAAAAAGAGATTCAATTGTCGTTCAACAAAGGTGGTACATTCTGCACTGTGTATATTTTGCCCCTGTTTTTAGATAGGAAAATGAAGAAAAGACTGAGGGACAGAATATATGAACATTTATATGAAATCTGAATGAGAACAGAGGCTAACGCCCTCTACAAACACAAAATGTTACCCACACCACACATTCAATTTTGTATTTTGGAACAAATGCCTTCCAACAGTAATGAAAATCCATGGACCTTATTACTGGAAAAAATGGGAATTATATTAGCAGCTGCATTTGAATGCCAATAATTGGCCTGGACTCAATGAACATGTAACAATAGCATATTTGCTTAATTTAAAAGAACTGGAAGAATGAGCCCTAAATACAGGGTTTATATTTTACATATTTTTACATACTTTTATCTTAATTTTCCTGATTTTATAGGAAATGCATTTTATACTATTTTTATATAAAAATTTTTATATATTTTTCCTTGTTTGCAAATTTTGTCAATTGAATTGACTCAGTGCTGCACACTGTGAATTTCTTTGTGGTGGCTCCTTTAAGATGATGCTTCATTTTCTGGGGGCTTGGTGGTCATGTGATTGAACACAAAAGTTACAAATTGTCTGTGTACTTCCAGCAATGTTTATCTGATGTAGTTCATGTATTTTTGCAAACGAAAGTATTTCTCTCTCATAGTTTTAAACAAGTTATTTCAAAAAGTTTCTAGATTAAAATTCTTCTGGATTTTACCTGGAGCAGTTCATTTCCTTGGGCCTTCCATTTGTGTTTTCATCTATAAATGATATGACCTTTTCGCAAAAATAGTCTAACGACATTTTATGTATATATGTTTTTGTGACAAAAGGAGGTACTGCCAGCACAGCTAGCTGGAATTTTGTAAATAATTATATGTCATTTGTGAATATTAAACTTAAAGAAGATGCTGGTGTTATAAATGTATTAGAACTGTTTGTCATGTGTATATCAAACTGCTTTGAACAGATGTGTGTTGAAAAGGTATTTGTAAAGTGCTGTGCTTGAAATGTAACCACAGTGTGCCTACTGCATGGAACAGAAATGTACATGCACTATTAAAACTGTTTAAATGTATCTGTTTTAACAGAGGAAACTGGAGGGTTAATCTCAGTCCAGCAAACTTTAGAAAAATATCTCAAATGAAATTACTTTACAGGCTAGGCCATAAAGATGCTATTTCAGAGGTTTCAATGTAGCAAAAGACACAATCTGTACTAGGAGTCTTTCTGTATCATCTTTGGGGTGAACTAATTTCTACTCTGAAAGCATGAAGGAATGCAATCATTTTATGACTTCCTGCACCTGGCAAAGATCTGAGCAAAAGCCCTTGTATGTGTATTTTTACAGATAGGTGCTAAGTCTTGCCAGCTTCAGCAATGGGGGTTTTACCTGGGAACTAGAAGTCACATTGCAATAAATCATATTGTTCTGCAAGCTATCTCAGCAGTAATATTTTGGATATTAATTTGAGAAGTCTCTTAGTGAGACAGAGCATTCTGTATTCTGTCTTGGATCTGACAACAACAGAAGAACCATTCATCATATCACCTGCCTTGCTCCATTGGCAGGTTTTTAAGGTATACTAATTCTCTTAGATACAGCCAGGAATATAGTAAAGCTTAATTTAGATATAATTTTTCTTTATTTATTTGAGCCTGCTCTGCATCCTGCAGTGTTATTTTAAATATTTCCTGTGTTTTGAACTCTGATGTCATTGTGAATATGTACTTAGTATTTTCCTGTCCTTTTATTATTTATTATTAAATATATTTAGGCCTTTCATTGTGGCTGATCTTTGTAGAGATATTTAAGTTCTGAGAGTACTTGCATATTTATTTGATGACACTGTGTGGGCCACTCCTAATAGCCTTGCTCTTTGTGAAACTACCATTTGTATTAATACTAATATTACAGAGTAAAATTGGTCACCTTTTGTTAAGGGCTTTAAAGTAGCTGTTGAGGAGTGACTGGTGGCAGTGTGCCAGCCTTTCCCAGGTTACTGTGTAAATCAAACCTCAAAGTGTGTGTGTTAGTTACTTGGGCAGGGACATGAAGCACTGGCTGGACAGAGAGGGTGCTGGAGATCTTGGCTTGGTCACTCAGTTGAGATCTCAACTCTACAGCTATGCCACTGGGGAGTCTTATTGGGGATCTGGTGAAAGAGTGAGAAACCAGCCCCGGACTGACTGTGGTCTCTGTGTGCTGTTAATGGAAATTGCACTTGATACAGAGAGCTGCATCTGGAAATACTTGTGTGTACATGTTATTCTCCCACTGAACACCCCCACCGCAGGTGCCAGTGGTGAGGATTGAGGCTTCTTGATTACTGGCCCACAGGTAGGATATCCACATCACATATTGGTTGGCAGTGGTGGGTTGTCACAGTTTTGATTAGTGGGTTGTCTATCTGGGTTGTAGACTATTATCAGTGGAGGGCTGGAGAGAAAAAAATCATCATTTGCTACAAAGCTTCATCATGGCTGGGTTTCTTCCCTGTGGAGAAGCTGTAACAAATAATGAGCAATTCATTTTAACAACCTCCACTTTTTTGTCAAGACTTTTGCTGTTAACTGGGGTAGTCCAGCTCAACAAAAAACTCATTGTATTCCTGACATACTTGTCAAATTCTTAGATCAAGAAATCTAGATGAAGCCTGAAATAATGGGGGACAAAGCCCCCAAAATAATGACATGTTTTAAATATTGCTCATACACTTAGAAAGATGATAGAATAACAGGATTTGTGCTAGCATGCATTTTCTAAAGGATATGAAATCTGAAACTCAGTTATATGGCATTATTGCGTGACTTCAATCTTGAGGGATTTGCCAGAAAATCACAAGTTTTATGAAGAACAGAACAAAAATATGAGTGAAAAATGTGGACAGTCTGTGAAAATCTGGAGAGTTGAGAGTATGAGTTCTAACAAAAAAGTTCCATAATAATGTCCGTTACATAGTTAAATACGGTACTGGTAAACAACTATATTTATGTGTATTAATGGTGCACAACATAACCTAATGTGTGTTACTAAAGTATCTATCTTTATCTTGTACTGTTAGAGCTTTTTAAAACAAAAATAGAAAAAAGTACATATAACAGTAGCAGAAAAAAACATCACTAAATGTCCAAGAAATTTCAGGGAAAACAATTTATTGGAATAAATGAGGAAGATCTTAAATGTAGACAGGAATAGCTGATTTATGTGAAAAAATCTTGAAATGAGGGCCTGAAAAAATACCAGTATATATATATATATATATATATATATATATATATATATATATATATATACATATATGGGTCTATGTTCTTTAATCGGAAGTACGGTTTGTCGAAAATGCACGGACAAATAAAAAAAACTAAACATAAAAAACACAGTGAACACTAATATGCAGGGGGACAAGCCCCCCTGCACCCCCCACACCCCATACTTTAATATTCTCACTCTGAGATCGCACTACAGTGGGGAAAAGGGAATATTCCCTTATCCCCACTGTACTACAATCTCAACAAGAGTTTCCTTAGTTGTACATCAACAGTATACGCTGATGTACAACTAAAGGTACATGCTAACAGCATGTTATTTTTGTTTTGTTTTCTTTAGCAAAAGTGCATTTTCGACAAAATGCACTTTTGCTAAAGTAATTTTGACAAAGTACGGTTTGATGAACCGTACTGTCGACAAAACAACAAGGACCCATATATATATATATATATATATATATATATATATATATATATATATATATATGAAATCACAACATGATAGAGAATGTCAGCATGTGGACAACAGTTCAAAGAAATGCCAAAAAGCTTTACTGGTCAAAAGTATGGATTTAGTAATTAAGGGTATATAGTATTAAAAATGACTGATGACACAGATAATGACAACTTTGAAGAATAAACTACCATCTTAAATGTGATCTTCTGATCAAATATAAGAGGAAACCCACCAATCATATCAGTCTTAAGTTCTTACCTGTAAAAGATTAGGCAGACCAGCTTAAGTCTTGGCTTGTAGGCTCTATATAAAATGAACTCTGTAGTCAGACACCATGTATTCAGTATTCCAGTGTGTCAGTTTCACTTTATGTGGATGTACAAGGATGACACTCTCTCTTCTGGATTAAATTCTAAAAGGTTTGATGGAAAATATGTTCTTGATAGTCTCACTTTGCAGGTTATATAAACAAGGAATTGTGACTGGTTATCTCTACATTTTATTGTATTAATATCATCTAACTATGATAAAACAAAATGATTTAGGATATGCCAGCTTGCATCCATGAGTTTTATTTCATGTGCTATTGTGTGCCAGCTTGCATCCATGAGTTTTATTTCATGTGCTATTTTGTGATATTTTTATATTGTTGATGAGGATTGCATAACCATAACCATAAGGGTATTTAAATATCTAATTAAGATATGAGTGTGCAGGTGCACATATTTACACAGTTGTGTGTTCATTGCAATTATTTGTGTTTATTGTTATCACGGACGTTGCAGAGAGATTGAAACTGATAGGACTGTTTTGGAACCCAGCTAGCTGAAGTATTTTCACTTTTATGGATTTCACACTATTTGTACTCAAGTTTCATCATGGCTGGGTTTCTTCTCTGTGGAAAAGCTGTAACAAATAATGAACAATTCATTTTAACAACCTGCACTTTTTTGTCAAGACTTTTTCTGTTAACTGATTTCCAGAGTTGTGCTTGACTGTGAGTTAGATGACATCGACAATATGCCCCTAAGAGTCAACCCAGTTGTTTGAGATTTGGGAATTTATGTGGACAGTGACATAACCTTTGACCAGCATGTGTCTATTGTAAGAAAGTCCTTATATGTTGCACAGTTTATGATGTCATTTTCCCCTTTGACTCATCCTTCATAAGGCCAATCATTGAATATAATGCCTCTTTGATATGCATCTGTCCAGATACATGCAACAGCTCGAATACCCACAGAGGTACCTTAATAAAATGATACAAGGCCTAAACTAAATTTGCTAAGTTAACAATGTATGTCCAGCCTTTTTAAACCTTTTATAACTTAGATAGCCCTTTTTACTCCAGGAAGCTCACTGCAGAGCAACCTCCGTACACCTCTCTTTCTTAAAAGATGTATGTCTCCCCTATTTTAAACACTGTGCTTCCCTTTATACTCTGAAATAATGGCTGGTCCTTGTAGTGTTAAGCCAGTACCTGCACTGCTTTATTGCCATGCTTTCCCCTACTGCCTGGCCTGTTAACATCTATCCTTACCCATACCGAGTTGCCAAATATCTCTCCCTTGTATATAGTCATATATATTTCTCTAATTAATGTGTCCATCTGTTTAACTACAATAGTTTTATAGGCTTCGAGGCATAGACCTTTGGTATGGTCTAACAGCCCAAATGCAACACAAACATAAAGTGTATGCAAGGCTTTTTGCATTTCTGACTTGCATTGCTACTAGACATTGGAAATAAGTTTTTGTAGCTCACTTACTTGTTTTTCAGCATTCAAGGTCCAGCTCATCCCTGCTCCATTTGCCCTCCACTATGTTCCAGGCTCATTATGCTCCCTTACCTACCCCCATTCCCACCCACCCCCACATCAATTACATTTATTCTCTCCTCAGCCCTGCCCACTCTTTCTTCATCCAATAAAATCTCTACACCTATGGCAAATAGAATGACCCACCCAATCTTACACACACACACACACACACACACACACACACACACACACACACACACACACACACACACACACACACGCATTCACTTTCATATGGCTTCTCCAATCAACACATCACATATCATGCATTATTTCTATTATGGCCCTTATTACACTTCATTCCCTATTAACACAAACCACCTCCAAATATGCTACCATATTCCCCTCATCACCTACCTCCTGCACACAAACCCTTCCTTTAAATCTAAACAAGCTTAGTTACTCAGATATCTCTCCCTCTCTATTTGTATCTTGTACCATTAGTTCAGCCAGATTAAAACTATTACCTCCTACCCCCAAATTTAAAATATGTTTGTTACGACCCCATAAATCCATCCTACATAGACAGCAAACTCACACTATTTATTCATCTCTTTCACTCACTAATACTATGTGGAGATATCCATCCAAATCCAGGTCCAATCTACCCTCCTTCATCCACCACTAACCCAAAAGTCTAAGCACTTCACCGAATAAGAACAAACACACACAGTATTTGCAACAAAATTACTGAATTTCATGCCTGGTTAACTACCAATGCCCCAAACATTGTTGCAGTAACTGAGACATGGCTAAAGATGCATATTGCTGACACCAAAATTCTTCCTCCAAGATATAATATTATTCATTCTGACAGACTTCATAAAAAGGCTGGTGGTGTAGCATTAATCTATCAAAACTCTCTATAAATAACACACCCAAAACCCATTCCCACTTTTGGAAACCTAGAACTCTTACTTACATCCCTTCACATAAATAACAACAAACATATATGCATCACAGTAGTTTACATTCCTCCATGCCAAAATACCCACATACTGAAAGACTTTATCTTGGATAAATCTGAATATATCACATGAAACTATAATCCTAGGAGACAACAACATTAATTGTATAAACCAACATAGTTTCATTTCACACAACATATCACTACTCCTACCCATGGTCTAAAAACAGAATCTGAATCAACCTTAGATTGGATACTAGTATTTCACCCTCAGAATTATCCAAACTCAGACACCCTACCCAACACTCCAAGTGATTACCTCCCAGCTTATACCTATAGGACTCACCCCCAAACTGTCAAAACACAGTCATATAGAACCTCTAGAAATCTTGCCCACTTCAGCCAAAATAAATTTATAAGCATTTAAAGCTCAAAATTGGAACCCACTAAAAACACTACCCTTAGACGAGGCTGTTGATCATTTCAACAAACTCTTCTTAGGTAACCCCAACAGCTTGCCTACTAAGCAGACTAAAATCAATCATGCCCCCTGGTTAACAAAACAAACTCTCTTTCTTAGAGATAAAGTCTGGAAAATATGGATGAAAGACGGAACAAAACACAATGAACTCAACTACAAACAACTTCGTAACAAAGCAAAAAGGTTAGTGTTACAGGATAAAAAAGAATAGTTTTCCTCTAAACTATCCACCTCATATAAAAAATCCTAAAAAGTTCTGGAAGTCTGTCTCTACTCTACTCAACCCAGGCACCTTGCAAAATCCATTCCCTGCACCAGAAAAGACTCCACTAGAAATTTCCCATGACACACCCACTTCATTTCCACCATTCATAACCTATTCAAAGACTCCCCACCTGACACAAACTACAACCACCTAAATACTACTTATCCACTACTTCCCAAAAACAACCCCCCCCCTGCAGACAGTGATACTATTACTCCACCAGCCTACAACTTTACCTGTACCCACCTCTCTGATCTTGAAGCTCTTAAAGAAATTCAAACCCTGCTCACTTTCTGCAGATAACCTTCCCTCATAATATCTGCAACTAGCAGCTAGTGCAATTGCATATCCAGTTAGCATTCTTATAAATCACTCTATCTCAGAATCCTATGTTCCCCATTTATGGAAAAAATACATCATTACTCCACTACACAAAGGTGGAAACTCCCATGACCTCTCCAACTATCGCCCTATCTCTATGCTCTCTCCTCTATCAAAAATCCTAGAAAAATGTGTTCGCACACAACTACTGAAACATCTCTCTGATAATGGTCTTCTATCCCCTACCCAACATGGTTTCCATCCAGGGCATAGCACTATCACTACCCTACTCTCTTTTTGGACACTATTAACAAAGACATAGATGCTGGTCATCCTACCTCAGTAACCTTACTGGACCTATCCAAGGCTTTCAACACAGTATCACATACTAAGCTGCTATATCAACTATCAAAATTAAAAAACATAAACCTGAGCAGAAAACAGTGTCAAAACCACCATAACCGAAAAAGCCAAACACTGCTTGCATCATGGTGTCAAACACAACTTTATTGTAGCAGAAATAAAAAACACACAGATTGAGTGCTTTCTTCCCTTACACAGGGATTTCATCAGAATCAAATGTCAACCATTAAATTCACCTTTATGTATTCCCCTCATTAATAATTAATTAGTTACATCATCCCTTACATAAAATTATTTCATTTGTTCTAAAAGGAAACCACACTCAATATTCAAGACTATCAAAATTAGGATGCTCTCCTAATTCCCTTAAATGGTTCACCTCTTACCTACACAATAGGGAACAATCAGTAAGGTGGCATAATGTAAAATCTGATTATCAAAACAACAACACAGGGGTCCCACAAGGATCCATTCTATGACCACTACTGTTTGTCAACGATCTTCATAAACCCACCCCATCCAAAACCTTATTCAGTATGCTGATGATTCTACGCTAATATCCACCTCCAACAATTTCTCAGATCTCCTCACAGTTACACAAAAGCCTTTACTTCTATCGAATCATGGCTTATTAATGCACAACTAATGTCAAACCCCCAAAAATCTAAACTTTTTACTTTTCTCTACAAAATCACCTGACATTGACTTTAAAATCCTTGCTAAGGGTGGCACAGAAATCGAAATAGTGAAAACAGCCAAACTGCTAGGCATAACAATAGACAACAAGCTCAGTTATGACCCACATATCCTCAATGCTATAAAGAAAATATACTTTAAATTAGGCAAACTATATCACCACAAACTTTACCTGGATAACCACACCAAAACAAAACTTGCCAGTACATTACGCATCCCCTCCCTCCTATATGGTAGTGCCATTTTTACCAACCTTCAATCAACTCTTGCCAAATTTGCCTCCAAAACACCTTACCTTTGTCATCACTCCCAAGCTATCACTGATCTGAACTGGCTAGAGTTTTCTCACCACCTCCAATATACCCAACTAGCCACAGCCCACAAGCTAATCTACAAACCCCATGACTGCCCAGCACTCAACTCATTTCTACATACATATGTTCCTACTAGAACACTAAAATCCTCCTGCAAGTACCTGCTAACTTTAACAAAACCCAACAAAAGAGCAGGATAATATCTGCACTGCCACAGCATTGCCAAATTATGGAACAACGTATCATCCCATATAACCCAAATTGACCACACAAAAAACTTTAAGACAGCTTTAAAATCTCATTACCTAAATAAATCATCCCGCACCTGCCACACAAACAAACCACCCTAAAGATAGCTCATTAACTAAATATTAGGATGGTGCAAGATATAAAAACCAGTCTTCCAATTTCTTCATACCTACTATACATTTTTTCTCTTTCGTCACTCACACCACAGATGGCACAGTTTTTAATGTCCATACTGTTCTACAGGTGTAACATTTTTTCCTGTATCTGTATTTAATGACTCCTAATGTATATTAATATAAACCCTAAGAAGTGTCAAATTGTACTATGTTTGCCTTTTATATTAGCAATATTTGTTAAACTTATGTTAAAACTTTTGTCAGCATTGTCTATGTATTTGTGGAGCTTTACTCCCTGGGTCTCCACTGATAATGGGTTACTGACCCAGTGGACTTTCCCGGTTAACAAATGTTAATAAATAAATAAACAACATGTCCTACATGGACTGACTCAAATTCCTGTCACTATACTTGGTATTCTACAGACTGCTAAGAGGTGACCTGTGTCTAGCATACAAGGCATCCTCTGACCCATTACTGATGGATTTGCTGCACATAAGCAAGTCAAATGATATCAGGAACCTAAACCTCTTCTGCAACAGCAACAGAATGGTCTGGATGGATAGGTATATCTCTCAGGGGATACCGCTATTATGGAACATATTACCCATTCACATAAAACAAATTTCATACCTGTCCATTTTCAAATGCAACTTAGATCTATGAATGGGAAACATAAAACCTACCCCAGGACTGTCCCTGTACTATTAATGGAAAGAGGTAGCTCCTACATGCTTTATCTCATACATGGGATCTAGGCCATGAGCCCAGTTATTCTCATTAGAGATAATATATAATTATTTATCATAGTATGGGTAAGGTCGATCTGTAACCAATCAGGATAGGTTATTTCAAGCACAAAACTGGAAATTGGCTAGGCTTAAAATGACCTGCAAGGGCACCTAGTCTAGTACTTACCTATGAACCTATGAATGTTGGTGCATCTCTGAGACTCAGATTTCTAACAGCACAGATAAGTAGCATCTTCTTTCATTGCATGTCTGTCTTAGAGAAAATATATACAATAAAAGGGGCTGTAGAGTTGAAGCTCTTATGTTATTAATATTATTGTGACATACATCAGATTTAGAGCAAGTTGTGTAATGCTTAGTCACAGAGCTGGAATCCTAGCAAATTAAAGGTCACCATGCCCTGACTGCCACATCAGTTTTGACATTTCTGTTTCAGATAATTACATATATTTAAAACCATTTTTTTTATGATGCAGGTTTATTGAACTGGAATTGTATAATGCCTGTGCTTCACTGATGTGCAATGTTCTGCAGAATCATTTTCCCTTTAGGATTTTCTGCAGTGTTACTTATGAAGAAGTTATAAAAGACAAGAACCAGCACTGGTCCCTAGAAGACTTGGCCACATGAACATCTTTGGAAGACAAGTGTTGCTTACCTGTAGTCTGACCTGTTAATCAGTTTGTTGTGTAAAATGTAGTTCCATTACTGGCCTCATTCAGGCTTGTGACTACATCAACTATCCATCATTAATTCATTTTTTTATTTTTCCTTAAAAAGCTGAATGGCAAATGCTGTTCATTAAAGATATTTTGTTATTAAGTGCTATTGTTGTTGCTATTTTGATGATGACACATACGGTAACTGTTTTCTTTCATGAGAAAATTCCCAGATAAAGCTTTTATTTGAGACACGTAGACCCCCTTCTGTTGCTCTAAAGGTGGTGTTTTCCTCTGTACCTTTACCTCACTTTACCTGTATGCCCTGTATGCACCACTTTTATGTACAAATTCAGTGTGTCACTGCTCATCTTAAATGAGAGTTGATGCTTTGTGTAACATGCATTTGTGCAAAAATACACTTGGTGGCAGTGCCAAATGTGTGAACAATGTGGTTCCTTTAGGAGGAATAATTCTTACCCCGAACTGCAGTGATTTCAGAATTGGGGGTGTAGGGACCCCTTGCCTTAACAAACACACATAAAAGCATATTTTGAAATTCATTTATGAATTTAACTTTAAAAAGTACTATTTATAAAACAAGATTCAGAGAGCAGGTTTTCACTTGGATGACCTATCCCAGTTTTTTACTCCTCCTCTCCACTTCAAAGGTACCCTGCCTGATGGCTCCACTATTTGCACACAATGGGTCCATTTATTCCTCATGGGCAGGAGTTAGGTGCCTCATAGCTAGGCAAGAGCTTAATATCTCATTTGTTCTTGCCTGAAAAGCCCTATTGAACTGTCCTTTCCTCCAGTGATGAGAAATAGTTGATAAGGAATGGGCAACAAGTTGGTCCCTGAGAGTGACCTACCTTTAGGCTGCTTCCAGACTACTGGTCTGCTTAGTTTGTATGAGTATTGGGAAAATACTAAAATGTCAGCAAATCTTCTTTACTATACCTCTTGCCCTTTCTTGTTCACCCATGACTATTTACAACTGACCATTTGTAATGCACTTTTAGTCATGCCCTTCTAGAATCCATATTAATTTGTAATTTTTTGATTTGTAGTATGAAAAGCAAAAAAAAACTTGGCGCTGTATTTTTTAGTAAAGTTGCAGTAAAATGTGAAATATGAAAAGTTGTATAAAACCTGTATTTTTTCAATAAAGTTGTAGCAAAGATGTAAAATTTGAAAAGCTGTATAAAATCTGCAATATTTTTTGGTAGTCAGAGCAAAAACATAAAATGAGAGAAGATGTAAAAACAAGGATTTTTTTCTTTTGTGGAAATGCAGACGGAAAGGCTTCTAAAACTAACATTACTTTTGAACGCAGACATAGGCTGGACTTATGCAAAGGGCTGTTGCTGCCCACTGCTTCCCTGTACACATTCTCCAATGCTGCCTCTTGTTTTACTCCAATCCCAATTGGTTATTTCTACATTTTATTTTATTAATATCACCACAATATGATGTCCCCACGCCATCCAGATTATTTTTGTTTCTTTTCACACATTTCGTCTTATTCTTTAAGCTTTTTTGTGCATCCTTTCAACATACCCTTAACTAGGTAAGACTATGTTGTAATAAATGGGAAGGAAATGATTGAATCACACATGTGGTCTATGGAGTGCTAGTTCCCCAGAAGCCATGAGGTTCTATAGTCTAAGCACTGGCTTCATCCCAGCTGAATGGAAAATGTTATCCCCTTGTACAAAGGTGGTGCTTCCAATAACCCTGAGAACTATAGACCTCTTAGCCCGACTAGCCTTATCTGCAAGACCATAGAGAGAATCATCATGGACCTATTAACAAAGACATTGGTAACCTCCAAACCCTTGATCCTATTCAATTTGGGTTTGGCAAAGGGAGATCATGCCTGTCAGACATGATGGACTTCTTCGAGACAGTCACCAAGGCCCTTGATGAGGGGAAATCTGTGCATACAGTCTACCTAGACGTAGCCAAGGCTTTTGACACTATCCCCCACTCAGACATAATTGACACACTCACCCAGTTAGGTATCAACCCATATATCATTTGATGGGTCGCTAATTGGCTCACTGATATAACCCATATAGTGAAAATAGGGGAAACCACCGCAAAACAGCAGACCTGTAACCACTGGTGTTCCACAGGGATCTGTCCTGGGACCTCTGCTGTTTGGAATCTGTTTCTCTGAAGTGCAAGCTAAAACTAAAGGTCTGTGGCTGACAAAGTTTGCTGATGACTGCAAACTGGGAGTGGTCATAGAATCTTCAAATGATGTCAACATCCTACAAGAGAGTCTTAAACAAACAAACATCTAGTTCCAATGTCATGGCCTTAAACTCAATGAAACAAATGTATTATCATCCCTTTTGGTAAGAGTGATGTTCCTGCTAACTACCACATCACCCTAAGTACGCACTCAGTGGTGAGAGACCTGGGACACAGGCTGACCTTACCTTTGATCACCATGTCTCCACAGTGGTAAGAAGGGCATTCTATATTGCTCATCTTATAAGTAAGGGTATTACCTCTAGAAAAAAAGAAGTTATAACCTCCCTGTACTCTTCCCTCATCAGGCCAATAATCGAGTACAATACCACTTTTTGTATGTACCTTTCCAAACACCTGCAGCAATTGGAGAGACCACAAAGGTTCCTCACAAGGAAAATTCAAGGTATTCAGCATCTGGCCTATGAAGATCATCTGAAATCACTGTCACTTTATTCTGTTTCATGCAGACTACTCAGAGGCCTTGCATATAAGGCAATCTTTGACCCTGCGTTATTGGAAATGTTGCATATCCAAGTCAAATGGTACATGGGTTACTCACTCTAATGGCCTTAACCTGGTATGTGACATTAATAGAACTTGCTGAGGGGATAGATTTGTCTCTCAGAAGTTGCCACACCTTTGGAACAGACTCTAATTTCATGTCAAGCAGAGCACCTCATTGGCTCTCTTCAAACTTAATCTGGACGATTGGATGGTTAACTGTAAATTCACCCCAGGGGGTCCATCTATGTCCTCTTGGACAGGGGTGACATGTGCTGATCATGGAAATAAGGTAAAACTTGGCTAGACTTCTAAGGGCCCTAGAGTCATTAGCCTAGTAACCTCCTATGATCCTACGGCAGTGATGGTGGTAATCAGATTTGAAAACGTGTTCGCTTTCCCAACTCTATATAAGCAGATTAGCGTAGGTGCGGGCAAAACTTGCTCCCATTGCTACACATTAATAGCAGCAGTAAAGTAATAATTTGCTTCACACAAATAAATATGAGTCCTACAAAGCAGAATGATGACAAATTTGCTTAAACAAAGGACAGGAGAGACAGCCCCCTAGCACACATCAATTATAATGATTTTGTTGACTATATACAACTCATATGTCTGATTATAATAAAAAATAATGACCACAGTAATTTTATATTGTTTCACATAATCACACTTTGTCAAGCCACAGCATACAATTTCAGCTACAAAAATGGGGAGATAAAGGTTCAATATCAGGAAAAAAATATTGCTCTTATATACCTAGAAAGTTGCAAGAATAACATGTTTTATATCACTGTGTATTCTTCATAAATATGAAGTCTGAAAACCACACATCTAGTTGTTTAGTGTCTGCAATTCTCAACAATTTGATTGAAAAACACATTTTACAAGGAATAGATCAAAAAATGAAGAAAAATCAGGTACAGCTTCCAGCGCACCTCACGCAAAATCCAGGTTAATCCAAGCAACCCATTGTTTATAATACAGGGTCAAGTTTGTTCCAGTGATCAGATTTTGCTGATCCCTGGGCTTTGTCTTGGTTCCTGTACTTCTCCATTTTCTTTGTTTGGTCAGGGGGAAGTTTCTTTACTCACCAGTGGGAGTGGGGAGTACTGAGCTGCCTGTTTGTCCTCAGAGGAGTGGTTTAAGACAGTAACTATAGTTCAGTGGCCATTTTGGGTCATTTCCTGTCTTTTCCAGCCCCCTGCTATAAAGCATGCTTTGGCATGCTTTTCTGGCTGTAGAGAACTCAGCACAGCTCCTCGTGGTATCCAGCAGAGTTCCTAGAGCAGCAGAGAAAGGAAAAAGCAACTTTCCAGATTTTAAGTATTTTTCTTGCATTTTTCGACCATTTGTGTTATTCGACGACTGTTTCTGTCTATTTTATAGTGGTATTACCTGTTTTTCCTGTTTTTATAAGCTTTAATTGTTGGTTGCACTTCTTAGTTTAAGTTTGCTTAAAAGTTAAACTACAGGCTAATACACTCAAGTGTACTAGCTTTTGATAGCATTTAATCGAAAAGCAAAGCATTTATTGTGTTTTCTGTTCTGTCTGTGAAAAAAAACTTGAAAAAAAACAAAAATGTTCTTGTTCTCCTAACTTTCCTGGCTAGTTTGTTCCAGTGATTAGATTTTGCTGATCCCTGGGCTTTGTCTTGGTTCCTGTACTTCTCCATTTTCTTTGTTTGGTCAGGGGGAAGTTTCTTTACTCACCAGTGGGAGTGGGGAGTACTGAGCTGCCTGTTTGTCCTCAGAGGAGTGGTTTAAGACAGTAACTTGTAGTTCAGTGGCCATTTTGGGTCATTTCCTGCCTTTTCCAGCCCCCTGCTATAAAGCACGCTTTAGCTCGGAGTTGCCACTAGAGCAGCATCGGGCAGCGCCGGTTTAACAAGGTTAAACTTTTTCCTGGCTCCATAAAGTCTGTTCTTCATTTTTTCCCTTAGAACTGCTCTACTAGTAACCTAAACAGTATATCCCTTGACTAAAAAGCGCAGCACTTGTTCCTAAAAGTTGCTTTTTTTCTCAAAAAAAAAAAAAAAAAAGCTCAGCACTTGTCACTTCTATATTATACAAAGTCCCTCACTTGCGAACCCCCCCCAGGAGTACCCACTTCCTTACTAAGTCCTCTCTTATTCAGTCTCATACCTAACTTCTTAATTTTTCTAGCATGTCGAAGGGCCAGATGCTGGCGTCCTCTCCTGCCCAGTTGGTGAAAATGTGAATATTGAGGCAATGTTACAATTGCCTCATGTACACAGACAACCCTCTCCTCCTCCCACATAACACAAATACTTGCGAGAGATGCAGCTATTTAGCCAAACTGGAGGCTGAGCTCTCTCAACTCAGGACTGGCAAGACCAGACAGGAGGAGAAGGAAACTACACACACCACAAAACCAGCCTCACATAATGCTACCACACCACTGAATCAAACACATAAACACACAAAGACATACCCAGAGGCTCTGAGTAAAAATTTACCTAAACAGCAGAGGCCTCCAAAGCAGACACCCAAACTGCTACCTCAAGACACCCCACAAGCAACACATAAACCACAAAATCAGTGTGCAAAGCAGTCACAGCCCTTAAGGCCAAATACAACACCAAACATACTTGTCATAGGTGACTCCATAGTCAGACACACTGACGTCCCACTCACCAGGCTGAACAAGGAGAGGGTCACAGTAAGCTGCCTATCGGGAGCTAGAATCCGCCACATAACACAAGCACTTGGGTCACTCCACGGCAAGTACAAATATGACACAGTCATTGTCCATGCTGGTGTGAACGACCTGAGACGTACCTCCCTGGACTACATGAAAAGAGACATAAAGGAGCTCTCTGATTATGTAGCCCAGGCAGGTATGACCCTGACCCTGAGCAGTATCCTTCCTTTACCAAGAATGATGCCACAATATAGAGACAAGATGATCAGCTTTAACAATTGGCTTAATGTCTGGTGTCATTCAAAGGGGATCCAGTGTCTGTCTGCCTGGGATGACATGCTTGACAAGCCACGCTGCTTTGCAAGGGACGGCTTGCACCTGTCACCCCTGGGATTCCGGATATTGGCTAAGGCTCTTGCCACCCCCATACTGCCTTTTTTTAGGCAAGGCTCAAATTCTAAACCTACCACCCTAGAAAACAAAAATGGGAAGAAACTGAGGGTAATGCTGCTCAATGCCAGAAGTCTAAATCTCAAAATGCACGCACTTGAGGCCCTTCTTAGTATGGAGAACATCGATGTCTGTGCTGTAACTGAAACCTGGTTCAAGGCTCCTGAGAGCACCCCGGCACTATTAGGTTTTACCTCATATCATGCGTTCCAGCCCCAAAACCCGGATCACACCACAAAAGGAGGGGGTGTATCCATATTCGTAAAGGATACCCCTACCTCCAGGTTGGTGGCAATGCTCGAAGCTTTGGAAACCATCCAGGTGCAACTAACCATAGGCAAAACTGCTCTACAAATTGTAGCATGCTACAGGCCACCCTCTCAAACTCAGGAACCCCACACAGCCTTCTTGAAGACACTGGAGGGTATAAATGTATCTCCAAACACCATCATATTGGGTGACTTCAACTACCCGAATATAGACTGGGAACATTACTCAAGCCCTAAATTTCTAGCCCAACGGTTCCTGGAGTTCATAAATTCATATGCCATGGAACAGCTAGTCACTGTTCCCATGAGAGGAGAAAATATACTAGATCTCATTATCACAAACATGGGGACAAAATGCTCCACACCGGAAGTATATCCCTCATTGGTGAGATCTGATCATAAACTAATCTCACTGGAAATCCACATCCCGCCCCCACCCCAAACAAAAAAGACCACAGTGAAGAACTTCTCTAAAGCAAACTTCACACTACTCAAGACTGGTGTGGTATCCTTCAAGGCCCCTGAGCCAGTGGAAACCACAACCCAAGCTGCGGAAGCCCTTACAAATGCCTTCTATGAACACCTCCAGGACTGCATGGATCAGGCAATCCCAAATAAAACCAAGACTCTTTCCACAAAGGGCAAACATCCAGTCTGGTGGACCCCAGCCATTAACAAACTTTACAATAAGAGGAGAAAGCTATTACATGATAGAACAAAATCCATAAAAGGGAAGTCACCCTGACCATTATTAGTAAAAAATACGAGCACTCATAAAATCAACTAAGGCCAATTTTGAGAGAAAAATTGCCATGGATTCAAAGGACAATCATAAGGCCTTTTTCAGTTATGTTAGGAACCTGGGTGGAAACTCCCAGATATGCTCAGAATTAGTCCAAAATGATACAAAAATCACTGAACCCACAGACATTGCCAACATACTGGCAGACAGGTTCAGTGCAAACTTCACCCCCCTAAAGGAGAGATAACTATCCCAGTGGAGTGTAGCCTCCCAGACATCTCAAATGCGCAGGTGAAAGCTGCTCTCTCTAAAGCTAAAAACACAGCATCAATGGGACTGGATGGTGTCCCCGGCTGTGTGCTACACGAGCTAAATGAGGAATTAAACCCGCACATAAGGCAGCTGTTTAATCTCAGCCTTACCACAGGGTACGTGCCCAAGGAGTGGCGTACGGCAACTATGGTCCCACTCCACAAAGGCGGTGCCTCTACGGACCCTGGTAATTACCGCCCCATAAGCTTAACAAGTCTAGTCTGCAAAGCTATGGAGAGGATCATAATGGAGCTCATAAACAAAGATATAGGGGACTTGCAGACATTGGACCCGACCCAGTTTGGCTTCGTCAAGGGCAGATCATGCCTTTTGAACTTGGTCG